>NC_083485.1:1892900-1982536 GCF_030014155.1 Tachysurus vachellii | reverse complement strand
CATCACATTACCTTCCTCTTTCACCTCAAACACAAGGTCAGAGAATGTGCACTTATTCAGTCCAGGTTGAAGGTGGAGAAGGCAAATTTTTGATTTCAGTTATAATTTTTTTTATTTATTTACTGTTTGAAAGGATAATAATAATATTCTGAACTACAAACCCCAATGCCTTTTAATAAAACAGTAAAAAAATCCTCTACAATAATACTTGGGGAGCTCTGGATACAGGATAACGTATTGAGTATAGTGTTCAGTATAGAACAGGAGTAGACACTGTTGGTCGTGTAGAGCTGCTGTCCTGCAGAGTTTAGATCCAATACTGATAAAAACCTCACCTGTGTGTAGCTTTAGTAATCTGTTGTGAAAAATCTTAGAACTCAAGAATGCCCCAAAGTAAAGTGTTATGTCTTAAAAATATTATAATTGGTGTCATAAGACACATGGGAATAGGCCCTAGATGTTGTAATAGTTTTAAGGTAATATATGACTAACATATAAATAACCACACCTGAGTCAACAAGAAAAGATTATTGTAACCATAAACTTAGTAAAAGTAACCAGACTCAGTGCTATCAGGCCTAGGAGAAGTAGGAGTGTGTCACAGGACGGGGGAATAAAAGACCCAAATGCAGGATAGCTTAAAAGAAAAACAGGGTTTATTAACAAAAAAACACGAAACATGGACACTGACTCGAGACACGACAGCAAAAGACACCAGGACAAAACGAAAGACAACAGAGGTTTCCGCGCTGCTCAAGGCAACGCTGCTCAACTAAATAAACAAGACAATCAGAAACATGAGGAACAGGTGTGCAGAAGCGGGCAGGAAGAGACAAGGACGGGGCAGACACGTGAACACAGAACGTACACAAATGCACATGGCCAAAGTCCGGGCTGAGTCCTGACAGAGTGTAATCTGGGGATCCAGTTTCAGAATCAGAAGGAGAAGATGCTAAACAGGAGATGGAGGAGAGGCAGAAGTTTTAAGCACAGGGCAGCAAGTTTCAGCATGAGGACAGCCGTCAGTTTGAGTTCCCTGATCTACGAGGTCAGACAAATGAGTTTGGGTGAAGGAAGTGCGAGTCAGAGGCACAGTAAGTTCAGGAGAGTGGAGCTGGTCCAAGAACATAGAGAGTTCATGGGTCAGATGACACAGCTGAAAGCGATGGTAAACAGTCCTAAATTCAGCTGGAACAGGCCTCATGTAGGTAGAAGGGAGAAGCAGCTGAATCATTCGACCAGCTGGATGCACTTGCTGAGTCTGAGGTTGAGGATCTAGAGGTTGAGGAAAGAGAGTAACCTTTAGTAGAAATAGAGGAACTAAGACTTAAACCAAAGAGGGAGAGATGAATGATCTCCACATCATCATTAGTCACATGTGCTACAGTCAGTTTTGCTTTGCCTTTACCTGTAACATATAAACCACAAAAATAAAGCAAACACTGACAAAAAAAAACTATTTAGTATTTTTTGTCAAGCAAAAAATAGAAGTTTAAAAAAAATACTTTACTTCATGATTTGCCTCAGTATTTTGTCTTTATTTAGAATTTTTAAATTGCTTAATTTCAACATCAATTTTGAATTTGTAAATGTTTGTCAAACGTCAACTCACCGATCTCACAATGTGGGAAGTGAAGACGACGGATTGAATCTTCTGGGCCATCAATATTGTACAGAGGCCCTGCAGGTTCCTTTTGGGGTAATTTGTTTAGGAGCCAGCTGTCCCAGTCCATTATTTTGTACTTCACTTCCCCTTCACTTTCCATCTCAAACACAATGTTGGTCAATTTGCACATAAACTGACCCGCATGAGGGCAGAAAAACCTGAAGAAAACCAGAAAATCCAGGCCAGAAACGTGTTCTTTTTTTAGTTCTTGCTTAGGGCACAAATCAAAAAGATTAGTGTGCACTACAGTTTAAGCATCAAGGTTTTTCTCATCACCATGAATCATGTTACAGCTAGGACACAAAATCCTAATAAAAACAGCAGTTATATTACCGATATTCATCCTTGTCACAATTTTCAACCAATTCAGGTGTAAATGGTTGCAGCTGAAGAGAAACGTCTGCTGAAGGCTGTTAAATAAACAAAGGAGGAAAAGGGGTTTCATTGCTTAAGCACATATAACTGACCAGTCAAACCTAGACCTAGAACACTGTAGATTGAATTATTTTTATTTTCTTATGTTCTGCTAAAACACTGCCTGCCCCAAAGAGGCTTTCTAGTGGTGTCAAAACCCAGAATCTGGAAAGACCCAGGCACCACTATGGAAGTAGGTACAGTACACTGAGGAAATGAAAAGTTCAGTCTTCATTCGCTTTCTCACACGTTGATCTGCAGTCTTAAATATCAGCATCAGTGATACTTACATGTCTGGGGTAGGTATGCGGGGTAGATGTGGACCTGGGGCCTTTTTCAGTCCCTTTTTTTCACCAAAATGTGAAACATATACTGGTAAAAAAAAACTATATTATAATATTATATATTATAATAATAAGAAATGTAAAGAATAAACACAACCAGGGAGAAAGAAACAAAGCATAAGAGTAAAAACACATGCAGACATGATAAATATATGACCCCGATCCAAAATCTTACCAGAAGTGAAGGACATCTCAGACTGTTTCTCTACTTCCTTTTTAAAAACTACAACACAAGAGTAAAAGACATTTTTATCAGTATTAGACTGTGTTATGCCAGACAGACAAAAGATAAACTTGTGATCTCTCTGATCAACTCTCTGATCTTCCTTTATTCTAGATTTCCTCTAGATATCCAAGCAGCTGAATCACTGAGTGTCTTCAGACAACTTGTGAAGACCTACGCATTCCTGAAATACTTAATCTAGAGATTATTTTTTTGCTTGTTTATATATATTTTAAAAAATTGTGATATATTTTCTCCGTACAGAGTTTTAGACTCATGGTATCCTTAGTCTGTGACCTAGTGAACCAGTGTTGATGTATTCACTGATAGAAACTTCAAAGTACTTTTGTGCGTCACTCTGGATAAGGGCGTCTGCCAAAAATACCCACCAAATTATATATTTCATTTATAAACAATAAAAAAATAAATAAAATATTTAATTAATTATTAAAATGAATAATCCAGTGAGAGTGTGTGTGTGCCCTGCGATGGGTTGGCACTCCGTCCAGGGTGTATCCTGCCTTGATGCCCAATGACGCCTGAGATAGGCACAGGCTCCCCGTGACCCGAGGTAGTTCGGATAAGCGGTAGAAGATGAATGAATGAATAATCCAGTGTTTTGCTTCAAGATTGACCCAAAGTGCCACTTTTTTGCATGATTTATTTATTTATTTAAAAAGACATGTTGATATAATTGCTTTTTCTCATCAGTACTATAATAAAGTTTATAATATCAACATATCTTTTCTGTTGCCTAATGAAAATCCCAGATTAAACTAAATGCAAATAAACCCATGTAATGTATTGCAATAAAGAATATCTTATCTATTAACACTGAAATTCATCTTAAAAAAGCAGGCAACTTGATCAAAAATTATAAAACATCTGTTTTTTAATGTAAATTAGGAATTGTAGGCTTCATTTGAAGGTTCATTTAAAATTTTTTAAGATATTCAAAATTAAAATATAAAACACTAGAATTACCTTAAGCAGCCGAGAAAAATGGCAGATCAACAAAGTAGCCCTTCCTGTACTTTCAGTTTAAGGACATATGACTGTATATATACACGTATATACTGTAAGTGGACACCCACAAGACATTGCGCAACTCTAATTAAAGGGAAAAAACATTCACACCAATTGGAGAAACTTGAATGGATTTGTATTTGTGTTGAATTGGATTCTTCATGTATCATATTATATAATGTATAAGAATGTAATATACTGTAATCACAACGCTCTAAATGTCTTCATTGGCTCTTCTGGGAAATAGTTATTTTAGCTACTCTAGCTATTAATAGCTAGACACATTCTTAATGTCATTTATATTTTTGAATTTCCAATTAAACATTTGTATTTGGTTCATACTTTAGTATTGTTAAGAATATACTATTGGTGGGTGTTTAGAAATATTTCAAATTGTATAGATGTCTACATGTTGGGATAAAAGAATGTTTTTTTAAATACTGCTGATTTTAGGCAGAATAAGTAGAAGAAAGATGCAAATCTGGCTCTATCATTTTAGTAAAAATGTGCTTTAGAAATCTAAAACCATTTACATTAAAATGAACTAATCTTATATCATAATGCTAGCACATGTCCAAAATTGGTCATCTATTCTGGAATGTTCTTACTGTGGCAATCACAGAGACGCTATCTTATTTCGAGAAGTCATTGAGCTCACGTATGTAAAAGATTCCTCAGACTGCTATGCTGTCGTGTGACAAATGAGCAGAACTGGGCAGATGACTTCATGTGTTTTTTTTTTTTTTCATGTCGTCATGTGTCTCAAGAAAACACCTGAGCCTTCACCCTTCCTGATAGTAGCAGTCATGTGAAAGGAGAAAACTTTATTAAATATACATATTACTACATTTATATTTATCTTATATTGTACATTTATTATTATTACTATTTTTACGTTACGACTTCAGTAGTAAAAGAACGAGTTGACACAGAGACGGCAAATAAACAGAAAAAAAACATGTATAATTTATTTGGTGAACTTTTCTGTGAGGAGATGTGTATTTAACATTTTTTGGAAGGAGTCTCTAGTGTTAGACAAAATCTTTTACACTCTGAGTTCAGTAACCTTACAATCTGTATTTTCTAGCTCTTAGGTAACTGTTTATAGCTGCAAGTGAAAACAGAAACTATTTTACAGATGTTCTATGACATTAAAAATAACTATACATGGAATAAAAGAATTCATGTTCTAATTATTTAGATTTCAAATAAGAAATCTAAAGAATGTAAGAATGTGTAAGAATATGTTTTTATCTACTTAAAATAAAATCCACAGATTATGATGGTATGGATGTTGCCTTATGGATGACGTCTATAACATGACTAATCAGTCTGGGAAGTGCTATGTCTCGCCGGTTTTCGGGTAAATAAGAAGATGCAATCAGAACTGCAGAATCTCACGATCTCTCTTTCAATTAACAAGAAACCTCTGATAGCCAACAGCAACAACAGGTTTAGTCAAATGAGATATATAAGCTTTTAAAATAGTTAAATAAGATACATGACTTTATTGATGCCGATCAGGGGTACAGAGAGAAATCATTAACAAAGTGTCTGGGGCAGATCCACAGGCTGGATTTTTGTCCCAATTGTGATCCCAAATGAATTAACAAAAAAATGTTGTACAAAAAGAAAATCATGACATCATATTGTATAATGAGGTGTATTAAAGGTAGGAGGGTCTATGGGGTAGATTCAGAAAACAAGTTAATCAGAGAAGGTTTTCTGGAACTGAGGTCATAAAAAGCAAAACAAATGGTAAAAGACATAAATACCCAAGAACTCCAGGGGTAGGAAAAGAAAACAGCGCTGGTCATTATTGTATGGCCTGTGTCTCCCAATAAATTCAAATAGAATGAGTCTGAGATACAACTGAATTAATTTCTGTTTTTTCAATTACTTTTATATTTAATTTTTTATTTTAAGACATTTCCACTGCAACAGGATTCACGATAATTCAATTGTGACAAATCATGAACTTGAAAGGCCCAGAGGAATATTTTCATACATGCATCAGCTATAAAAAATTGTTGTCCCATATAAAAAATACACTCAAATGTTCAAAAACAGACAGTTGGATCATTGAGGTAAAAATTGTGCAGAACAAATTAATGTGTAAGAGTTTTGGAAGTGACTTGATGCCAATGGATAAGTTGGATGTAAATTCAGAGCTAGTCAGACAGCCTTACCTGCTGTATCCAGGTTGGGTGGGTCTAGTTCTGTACCTGACAAATAACAAGAGCGCACACAACAACATTATGTAGTTAAAGTACACTTACAATAGACAATAATGTTTTCAGTAAACATAAGCAAAATTATTTATTCATCATCAAGGAAACCAATAGGTTTATACTTTATATCATCACCTGACATGACATAATATGACTGTCACTGATAGGATGCACAAAACTACAGTCTCGCTTTTTTATGACATTCTGTGTCTCAAAAATCTCTGAATATTAGCATTCACTTACCTGGAAGCAGGACTATATATCGTGTCCACACTTCCTTGTCTTTTTTATCCAAAAAGAGTTAATGTGACTTCAGAGGTCTCGATGTTCAAAATCTCAAATGTGGGGTGATAGTTGGGGCCACAGTCCAGTTGGAATTTCACTACCTAAGGGAAGAGGTGATTAAGGTGATTAATCCACAATGCCTAAGATCAATAATGTATGATTAATATGACCACACTGCTGATGATGATCTTTTTGAATAATACCTCTTGTTGGAGTACAGTATTTTCAGTATTATTTCTATAGCATAGCCGGATAAAATAATTTTTTTATTTAACGCTGCTTATTTTAATAGGTAGAAGAAAGAAGCAAATCTGGCTCTATCATTTTAGTAAAAAGTGCTTTAAAACTTTAAAACCATCTGCATTAAAATAAACTAATCTTATATCATAATGCTAGCACATGTCCACGGCTGTTGTTGGTTCAGAGAATGTAAATAAATTAGAATTATATAATTATATAGTTTGTTCTATAATATTTCTTTTGACAAAATTATTATTATTATTATTTCTATTATTATTATTATTATTATAATACATGTATATAATAAGACCTAATAAGGCTGAACCCAGGGGGCGTGGTTATCAGAGGCGAAGGGGCGGAGCTTTGTCTCAGTTCTCTGTAATGAAGGTGAAAGTGAAAATAGTTTTCGACTCTCAGACAGAGTCACTGCGCCATTACACTTCCTGCTGTAACGGACTGATACAGGAGGAATATATGTGTATATGTAGACAGGGGACATTTTAAACACGGTGTTTAAACCCTAATGAGTTAAATACCGAATATGTGGCGCTCTGAAATGTGGAAACACTTCAGTTAAAGTATCAGATGTGTTTATATGAGGAACAGGAAAGGTAAGAGGAGTTAGCATCATGCTAAAGTACAAGCTAATCTCAAACTAATCCAATTGTGTGTAATTCCTTACCTTCTTATCATGTATTTGTGTTAAACATGAGGTCTCTCTCTCTCTCTCTCTCTCTCTCTCTCTCTCTCTCTCTCTCTCTCTCTCTCTCTGTGTGTGTGTGTGTCTGTTTGTGTGTTTAGGATTTTGTTAGTCTGAAACTACAGAAAGAGATAAAGATGGCGACTGCAAGCAGTAAGTTATATTTCAAGGAATGAATTTATCAATATAATTTGAAGATTGAGGATTAATTTAATCGCGTGTGTTTGTGTGTTTGTGTGTTTTACCCACACAGATGAGCCTAAACTCATTGGTCCCAGTAATACAGAGCGGTATAATCGCTCTGCTGTCACTCTCTCATGTCGTCTGTCTCCTGAAATCAGTGCTGTTGACTTGGAGATCCGGTGGTTTAAGGAGACAGACTGTGTTTGTGTTTATAAGAACAGTAAGGTGACAGAGGGGAGAGGTTATGAGGGCAGAGTGAGTCTGTTCACTCAGGAGCTGGAGAGAGGAAACGTCTCCTTACAGCTGAGAAACTGTACAGAGTCAGATGATGGATATTACCTCTGTCAGGTCACTGATGGAGACAGAACAGAAGAGATTACAGTATTTATGAGTAAGTGTTCCTGATCTCCACACTGTATAAACTCCACATCATCATCTGTGCTTCTCATCTCAGTACATAAACACACTCAGTATTCAGTGTGAGATTCAGTATACAGGCTGCTAATGTGGAGTGAAGATCATTTGAGGTGAATTAACAGTAACTCTATTTTTCACTCTTCTACACACCTGCACAAGGGCTTAAAAGCAGCAGCTTGTACAAATATGAAGTAACTAGGGATTTATTTATCTAACTTTATTTATCTATTAATCAGAGATTGACTGAATATCAGTTTAAACTAAAACAATCAAAGACATGTTTTACATCAGAAAGAAAATTAAATTACACACTAAATGTGATTTAAATGATTACAATTTCTGTATATCCAGTAGATCAGACTACATCACTGCCAAATACAGCACTGAGAACCAAACTACACACATTTAGGTTAAAGGTAGAGGAAAAAACAGTCTGGCTGATGATTAAGACTTTTGGTGTAAGTATATCTGTCTAGTGACTAATGTGAGATGTATAACAGTCCAGAGAACACAGATTAGCTCGTCATGTAGTCAGCTTAGCTCCTGCTAACATGCTGTGTTTGTATTTCTCTACTTCTGTAAGTCTGTAAATTCAGAGTGGAGACTAATATCAGGAGTTACAGGTTGTAGTGTTGGACTTTTCCAACATGATTTGTTTTAAAACTAACACAGTAAGGTACAGACCTGGAGAACACAAACTGTATTGTCCTTGTAACTGTGTTAATAACATGAAATGAGAAACTGAACGACTCCCACTACAATGTAGACTCTCATCTTTCATTAGTCGTGTTTACACACAAAGATTTTTACCAGTATGAATGAATTCAGCCAGACTGCAGATTCCTAATGAACTGTTTCTGTGTGTCTTAAAATGGACTCTTTTCATTTATATGCATGTTACATGTGATCTGATCCAAATCTATCTTGGTGCTCAGAGCTCTAGGTTAGTGCTTCTGAATGATTAAGTCATTTATCACCATATTTTAAAATCAGAGAAGAATCGATATCACACAAACACACTCACAATTATTAAACAGATTAAAATCTCTAACATGAGCTGTGTTTTCTGTACAACATTTTATTACATGATTCAAACTCACATGTACAGAACACACAATCTGAATCTCATAAAGAAAATAATGTGAAGCCAAAATGCCTTGGACGCCCTCTAGTGGCCATCTGCAGTACAATTATTAACTCCTCCAGTTCCCATGTTAGTGAATGAAACATGATCCAAACTTTCATTTAATTTACAGCTCCACAGTCATGTTTATGATCTCAGTTCATCTTTAATATCTTCTCCATATTTTCCCTACAATAAATGTGTTTTATAAGATTTATATGGTGATAATTAACAGGACAGTGTTAATGAGGTTGACTAAAGCAGCTAACACTAACTCAGATTCATACTAATTTATTGTGTGTATGATTTTAGATAACACTAGCTGTCACGTGCGTGGGATAAAAATGGACCCAAATGCAGGACAGCTTAACAAAAAACAGGATTTATTAACATAAAAAACACGAAACAGGACAAAGACAACAGCAGACAAGGACAACAGGAGACAACAGAGGATTCCGCGCTGCACAAGGCAACGCGGCTCAACTAAATAATACAAATAATTATTTAGACATAAGGGACAGGTGTGCAGAGGCAGGGAGGAAAAGACAAGGGCGGGGCAGACACGTGAACAAGAAACATAAACAAAAGGCACATCTCCAAAGTCCGGGAAGAGTCCTGACACTAGCAGTAGCTTGTTAAGGTTAACCAGTCACTAGTTTTTAAATGAACTGCACTGACAGAATGAGTGGAGAATAAGAGCGAACTTCTTCATTCAGATGAGTAACGTACTGCAGCTCAAATCAGTAATTCATGAGTCAAAGCTCTAAAACTTTTTCCTAACAATAATAAGATTAATATTCCTGTGAACATTATAACAGTACAGTTTAACATGTTACATTTTTATTACTAACACTGTATTAACTTTGAGGTAACTGATGCAGTGTTTTTAGCTTCCCTGTGATTGGGTCTGGGTTTTAATACATGACGACACCTCAGTTTTCTGACATAATGATTCACTATCTGTTGTTCTATTTTATTAAAATAGTTAAAATTGTAGCTGAACATCTTTGAAAGCACAGAGTGAAGATTGTTTATCAGCTGTTCTGACTGTAAATCATAAGTTTTTCTCATTGTATTTTATCTAACATTACATTTCTCTCTGTTGTTTTACATGATACTTCTCACAGCGGTAAGTAAATAACTCGACTTCACACTAATAGTAAAAGCTGATATTTTATAAACTTATCACATATATTACATTTTAATCCAGGAATCAAATAGAAACATAAAGATGATTTTCAGATCATGTTTATGTGAAGGAGTCTGATCAGTAAGTGAGATTCCACTTCCATCAGTCAGCTTCTTTCCCACAATGCACCTGTGTGTAACCTCACTGCAGTGTAATAATGTACAGAGACGTTTACCGTGTCGAGTAAAAGACACAACAAACACACAGCATATAACACACACCACTGACAGACTCCATCAGAATGTTACACAATAAACATAAATCACAGCTTTAACAGTTTTCAGTGTTTGTAGACAGAATAATTGTCATCAGTCGCTCTGCGTAACAATCACACCATGTTTAGAAAAAGACCTGAAGAGTCGACTCGGCCTGGTGTTTAGTGTCTTTAAGCTAACGCTAGTAAGTCGTGTTAATGCACACAGCATAAAGACAACCTGACTGACCTGAGAACAGAAGTCCTTCACTTCATTTCTAAAGCTTCCTTCATAGGAGAGAGGGATTTGGGAGTGAAAGAGAGAAAAACAGAAGGAGATCACGCATCTTCTCTAATCTACTGCGACATGTCACATGCTGTCGTAACCAGTATATAGACGAGGCAGCAGTAAAGAACATCATTCTGTTATCTGTTCAGGTTTTACATTGATAAATGTCTGTGTTTATAATTAAAGGAAGTGAGAATCTGATATTCTGTATATTCCTTTATCTACTACAGGCTTTACTGAGACGTGAGTATAAACCCCTTTTCTGTGCTAGTGATGTCTTGATGCTGCATGAATAATATATTTATTGTTCAGATGAAATAGATTAGACTGTGCTGTGTGTTCAGAGTGCAATAGCACAGATATCTGAGCATCATGAGCATAGTGTAGTGAACACAACAGACTGTGATCTCTAACAGAACATTCATCATGCTGGTGTCTAGTTTGTCATTTAGTGTTGTACAGACACAGAAATCTGACCTACACACTGATACTGAGAGAGAAAAAGCTGAAGGTTTTTGTTTGAATGTGATTTGATAACAATAACTCTCTATTAAAGTTACTGATCCTGGCTAACATTACTGTAGTGAACAGAACTACAGAGAGATGTGAGTTAGAGAGTCACACTTGATAATGCTGCATGAAAGAGATTCGAACAGAATGGAAGTAAGTCATCTGGGGAATTTGTTTCTTACTGCATTAATACTGAAAGATCCTGAAGAGCAGAAAGAGAAGAGAAACAATACAGTACAGGATCAAAACAGACTTTTTAGGAATGTTTACAGCTAATACTACAGGATAAAATACAGAAATACTGAAAATTACAATGCATTTTTAATAATCTCAACAAACTTATTGTGCTTTTTTCCCCACATCCTCCTGTAGATAAAGACTTCTGTGTTGAACAGGTGAGTAAAATGTTATAAAATATGACATTCATTAATGTCTTACTGATGATAGCAGCATTAAAAAAAAATTGTTATAATTAGACCAGTGATCAGTGAGGGGTAAGTGAGTTACCATGGCAACCGGCTCCCAGTGATGGTTTACTGTGGATAAAAAAATCACATTGGATTGTTCTAAAAACACAGTTGTTAAACTGTTTGCTAGCAATCGGTTGTAAGGTAATCAAAAAACTTCTTTCAGTTTCTGTGTTTCTTGTGTTCTTTGGTCATCGCTGACTGACGATTGTAAACAAATAAAAGTCAGCTAATGAACATAAAATAACATTAAACACAAACTGTGTCTTTAAAAAAAGATGTAAATGTCTGGAACAGTGGATTATGATGCATAAGAACATGACATCATTGTGATATTGTGTCACCACAGCAGAAATGAGACCAAACATCTTGATTCTTATGGAGATGATTTTTTTCTCTGTCCTGTAAGGTTCAGTTTAGTGTTTAATGATTGTGTTCTTCAGCTGGCTGCATTCAAACTCAGTGTGTTACTGAACACAATATCAGTTTAAATCAACCTCAATCACCTCAGTGTGTACTGTTAGTAATATTACACACACACACACACACAAACACACACACAATCATCTAAACAGAGAAACACTTCGTGTTAATTTAACACTTTATTTACATACATTATTGAGTCATGTATAAAACCTTCACACTGTTTTATTCACTTCCTCAGAGAGACAGAAAATGGACAGAAGATGAGAGAAAGAAAATGGAGAAATCTGTTCTACTGACTGGTGAGTATGGAAGGAGGTACAAAAGTAAACACACCTGTTCATCTTTACAGCCTGAAGTGTTCAATAACGAGATCTCCAGTAAGCCTGTAGTCTGAAATTCACAGCTTCTCACATTCTCCATTCAAGATATTATTTACACATTATAGAGACTGTGTGAAATTGATCACTGTGTTAAAAATTCACACTGCATGTCACTGTTTCTGTGTGAATTTCAAATTTAACCTGATTACAGTGAATAATCTAAATATTTCTGGGTGGAAATCACAGGTAAATTATCAGTGAATACAAATAATTGATAATTAAAAAGGTTAATTAGTTTTGGTTAATAAATGTCGTCCTAGAGCAAGACCCTTAACCCTAAACCTGCTCGGTACATTTGTAAGTTGCTGTCAGGAGCTACTGGGACAATTCCAGTGTGTTTTCCTACAGCATGTTTCCTACAGCATGTGTGTTGTGTCACGTCACTCCTATTCTTCTGTTTCCTGCTTTGTCACCTGTATGTAGTCATTTTTATACCCAGAAATTAAACTAACAATCAGAAACCAGGTCACAAAGTAATTAATAGAGTAATTAGCAGCCAGGTTTTACTAATGAAAAGCCTGAGATCTGCAAGAAGAGTGACTAACTTTTAAAAAGCAGATCTTGTGCCAGTTTGGTGTTCTGGAAAGACAAATGGACATCAACCTCAGTCCAAAATCAGACCATTTAGTGCTCAGAGATCTAAAGAAAAGCCAATAGTTACATCATGTGACCTAAAGGCCTCTTTAAGCTCATTAAATGTTTATGTTCATGACATCAAAAACACAAAAAGTCTGAACAATATACTTTGGAGAAGTTTGCTAATAATACACAGCGCCATGTTTGTCGATTATTAAACTCAGTGTTTCAACACAAACACCTCATACCAACTGTCAAGCATGCTGATGGATGGGTGATGATTCAGGCTTGTTTATCAGTCACAAAGATGACAACAATGAGCTCCACATTGAACCAGATAATGATGAAAACATCAACACGTGAATGTCTACAGAAGGACAAGTCAGTGTGTTGGTATGGTGAAGTCCACACCTCAACCTCATTGAGATGCTTTGTCAGGATCTTAAGAGAGCTGTGCATAAACACATGCCCTCAAACATCTATGACCTGAAGCAGTGTTATAAAGAACAGTGGGCCAAAATTTCTCCAGAATGATGTGAGAGACTAAAAACATTTATTTTAAGTTAATGTGGTTCTTCTGAATTTTAGGATGTTATTGAATTTTTCTTCCTGGTTTCTGAATGTTTCTGGACTTTCTGGAGAAAATGAGTATTGAAAGCTTTTGTGTTTTTTGATGTCACCTGAGGTTATTTGTTTGTCCACAGAAGTTGGTGAGGACCAGAAAATTGTTACATAGAAAAATTAAACATAGAATTAAATGAGGGCATCATTATTTTTCCTCACAGGACTTTATATCATAAAGTTTTTCTGTAATCTTTTTTTTCTGTTGAATGAATAAATGTAAAGGCCACCAAAAATGAAGAAAAGTAACAATCGTTTATATTCTACTGATTTATATTAATGTTTTCTGAAAATTTCGTTCTGTCTACACTTAAATGTTTTTTAGAATATAATGTTGCTGAATTGAAAGGGAAGATCAGAAAGTTGGAAAAAACTGAAAACGAGCTGAAAACAATAAAACAGGAACTGGACAGAACAACTGAGGAGCTACAGAAGAGAGAAAGAGCTCTACAGGAGAGAGATCAACAACTGAAAGTGAAAGACACACAGATACAGACGACACAAATACAAGTGGAAGAAATGGAGAAAACACTTGTGAAGAAGGATGAAGAATTAAATAAGAAAAATGAAGAGCTGAAGGTTCTCAAAGAAAGTTTAGAGACTAATAAGAAGACTCTTTCTGAGAGAGATGCAGTGTTAATGGAAACAAATAAAACACTTAAAAATGTCACTGAACAGATGATGGAAAGAGACAAAGAGCTTCAGGAGAAAGACAAACTTCTAGAGGAGAAAACAAAGCAGCTGCAGGAACGGACAGATCCAGAATCATCAGCCTCCATCAGGAGAAGAAACAGCAAGGAAACGTTACCTCCAACAAGTGAGTAATATGTCAAATTAAACAATTATAGAAGTTTCTCAGAATGTCATTGTTTCTAAATATTCAATTAATAAATTAATACATAAATATACTGTAATGATCCTTAATAGTGCAACTCTTCAGTTATTATAAGGAAATGTAATTTAAACAGTGACAGGGGTTAGTTATAGTGTATAAGACATAACTTTATTATATCATCTGTCTAACTCTACCTTCTGAAGAATGTCTCTCATTCTGACTGGTTCTGATGTTTCCTAGTGAGTGAAGAGACTCAGGACTCAGCAGCACCAATCAGGAGAAGAAACAGTATGGATGGAAATCGTCCAACAAGTGAGTGATTAATGATTGTTGTATGTTTAATGTGAAACTCAACAGTAGTTTGAGGTAAAAGAGATGAATATAAAGAGAAGCAGCAGACAGATTTAAATTTATAATTTTATTACAGTCACAACATCAACATTGTAAAGCTGATATAAAACATGGACATAAAAAATTCTGAAAAAATATCTAATAGGTAAAAATTATAAATGTTAAATATCTCAGGATTCTGAGCAGCGTGACAGAAAATCATTTGATATGGACGACATCAATCTTTCCTCCGTCAATCACAGTGACACTAACATGATGAGGAATTTGAGTATGAGTTATATAAAGGCAGTCGGCCTCCATACTCCATAGAACAGCGTCATCACCACAATGCAGTAAGTGATTCTGTATTAAATGATTCATTCTTGTTCATTTCAGTGGGTGGAGAATCGTCTAGTCCACATCCTCCAGCGTCGGTTCCTGTAGCAGAACTGAGGCTGGTGCTGCTGGGGAGGACGGGGTCTGGGAAGAGTGTAACAGGAAACATCATCCTGGGCAGAGAGGAGAGGAACCAGGCTGCTACGTCTACAGCTACATCTACAGCCACCCAGCAGAGTGAGAGCACACAGGGGGAGGTGGCTGGGAGGAAGGTGACTGTGGTGGACACGCCTGACTGGTTCTCTCCTGAACTGTCTCTGGAGAATCTGAGACAGGACGTGGGACACTGTGTCCGTCTGTCTGCTCCAGGACCCCAAGCCTTCCTCCTGGTCATACCTCTAAAGCAGCCTACAGGAGAGGAGAGAGGGATGCTGGAGAAAATGGAGGAGATCTTTGGAGAGACATGCTGGAGAAACACAATGATCATATTCAGTGTTACTGATGAACATCAGAAGAAGAACATTGAGGACTTTATCCAATCAGGAGACCAGGCGGTCCAGAGACTTGTAGAGAAATGTGGGAACAGGTTTCACTGTCTCAACATTAATGAGAGTGGAGATGGTTCTCAGGTCTCAGAGCTGTTGGAGAAGATAGAGAAGATGGTGGAAGGAAGCAGAGAGAAATTCTACAGCAGTGACATCTACCTGGAGACAGAATCTCAGATCAGAGCAATGGAAGCAACGATTCTGAAGGAAAGAGAAGAAAAAAGAGAGAGAGAGGAGAAGGACATGAAAGAAAAAATAGAGAAGGAGGTGCAGGATTCTCTGAGAAAGATAGAGGGAGTGATCGAGGAGCATGAAGGAGACATCAGACAACTTAATGATCGAACAACTGAACTGGAGAGAAAGATGAAAGAAGAGAGGGATGAAGAGAAAAAGAAAGAACTCGAGAGGGAGCTGAAACGAGAGGTAGACAAAAGAACAGAAATGGAAGGAAAGGTGAAGAAACTAAAAGAAAAGAGAGAGAGGGAGAGAAAAGAGATGGAGGAAAGGCACAAGCAGGAGATGGAGGAGATCAGGGAGGTGTATGAAGGAGAGATCAGAATGGAGGCAGAGAGAAAGCTCATGAAGATCATCCTGCCTGAACTCCAGAGAAACATGTTGTCCTCAAAAACAAAGATGCAGGAAGATTTCAGCAGACAGATGGAGGAGAAGAACAGAGAGATGGAGAATCTTCAACAGAAACTTTCACAGCTCACAGATACTCACAGTCTGCTTGAAGAGGTTTATGAGAAAACTGTCAGAGAAAGTTCAGAGAGAGCTTCTCTAAAAGGAGAGGCATCAAAGGGAATCTCTCAGAAATTTAAAGGCTTATTTAAATGAGTAACAGATTATAAAGCTGCAGAGACTCAAATGGTCTGAAATGAGGCGTATCAGCCAGTGATGGTAGACATCACAGAGCAAGAGACAGAAAGAAAGAAGCTAATAAACAGGATTAAACTGTTTGTTTTTTTCTAAGGCCTAATCGTCAAACAATTCTTAAGACAACAGGATGTTTAAAAATGAAGATGGATTGTCCAACTGGCTACAAATGTGCAGCACATTCACAAATAAGTTGCAGGGCTAATTAATTATTCTTATTAACAATAAGCTAGTTACTGCTACTTACTTGTCATGCAGTACAACCTAACAAATATACTGTAATGAGTGGGTCTGGTTTGGGAACTTTTACACACTGATGAAATCACATCATGGCACACAGTGTTTTATTCTTTTTATACAACAGCAATTTGCTCACAATTACATTTGTATTAACAAAAGAAGAGCACTTTAAACTCTTTATCCCTTTACAGCTACCTCTAATATGGAGATACATCCTCAAATTTACATTATAACAGCTTGAATCTCTTGTAAGGAATCAAAATGAAAAATTATTAATGATTATTTTTAATATATTTTTTTAATAGTTATTTTATAATATACTTGGGAAATGTGTAACAAATTTGTTAGTTTTCCCAAATATCACCTGGTGCAGCTGACTGTAACAGACTATTTTGAAGCTTTAATATATAAATCATCATGAAGCAACATATCTGTGTTCCTTGCAAATATCTAGCAGGTTTGTCAGACTTTATAAACTTTGTAAAACTTGAAACTTTTTAGAATATTGCCATGTTGTTGCCATATATGGCTTTAATGTTATATATCTCAATGAGATTGTTATTTTGTTTACATTTTGTACAATTTTATTAGAAAAATGAATTTGTGAAAATATTTATCAATGATGTATATATTTGTACATTTAATTATGTATAAACTGTATGAATAAATGTGAACATGTACATATGTCTGTACTTATTTAGCATTTTTATTTTGACCTGTTTATATACCACTAAGTTACCAAAGAATCTCTGACTCTAACGCAAGAGCCGAGTCTTGCTAAAAGAAGAGAAAAAAAGAAAACAGCTACAGTACATGATGTTAATATTTTATACCCTATTGTTTTTCTAATTCACTGATTAGGAGATTTTTTAGCACTTTACTCAGTCCTCATATGTATTTTCGTCTAATTTCCTCTCATCGTGTCTTAGTTTTTTTTTTTTTTTTTTACAAACAAAATCATTAATCATTTTCACATGACCATTTTCCGAGCTGAAGATGTTGAGGTTCTCTTTGGGAGTGACGAGATTGGACAGGATTAGGAACGAGTACATCAGAGGGACAGCTCATGCTGGACGTTTGGGGGACAACGTTAGGGAGGGCAGATTAAGATGGTTTGGTCATGTTCAAAGGAGGGAGAGTGAGTATATTGGTAGGAGAATGTTGGACATGGAGCTGCCAGGCAGGAGGCAAAGAGGAAGGCCAAAGAGGAGGTATATGGATGTAATTAATGAGGATATGAAGCTAGTGGGTGCAAGTGTTGAGGATGCAGAAGATAGGGATAGGTGGAGAGAGATGATTCACTGTGGCGACCCCTGAAGGGAAAAGCCGAAAGAAGAAGAAGAAGATGAGGAAAAATAATTAATCATTTTCACTTGACCATTTTCCAGTTGCTCTTTTTCTCTTAGAATTAAGGATGATGTATTTTTTACTGTGAAAATAAGACCTCTATATGTTAAATATCCTCTGTTCTGATTGGCTGCCCAGTATCACACATCCTTAAACCTCTAATCTAAAATAATTCTACATTCATTATCACTTCTGTATAAACGGCTGTGTGTAAACTGCTGTGGACTAAATCACAGTGATATGGAAATGTGGAATCGTTAAAAGATGAGAAAAGGTTTTACAGTTTAGTTTGCACACATGGACTGTAATTATTGGCGGTGGATGAAACTTTGACTATGTTTACGTAGACGACGGATGGAACCTTCTGGGCCGTCAATATTGTACAGAGGTCCTGCAGGTTCCTTTTGGGGTAATTTGTTTAAGAGAAAGCTCGCCCAGTCCATTATTCTGTATTTCCCCTCACTTTCTATCTCAAACACAATGTTGGTCAATTTGCACATAAACTGACCAGCACGAGGGCAGAAAAACCTGAAGAAAAACAGAAAATCCAGGCCAGAAACGTGTTCTTGTTTAGTTCTTGTTTAGGGCACAAATCAAAAAGAATAGTGTGCAGTACAGTTTAATCATCAAGGTTTTTCTCATCACCATGAATCATGTTAAACGTGAACACTGAATAAAAACTTAAGCATAAGTCAATAATGAGTGCTATTTTTCCCCTACCAACAAATATGGAAAAAAAAAAACTTAACCAAATCCTAGACTTGTCCTAGATTACTATAATAAAAACAGAAGTTATATGGATAAATGTACTTAAATTACAAAATTTAAATCGATTCAATTCAATTCAGTAATTAGTGTATTAAATAATAATGATTAATTAAATAATTAGTATTTGGAAAGCCAAGCCCTACATATATATATGTTGTCATACACAGAACAGATTAATGTAGTTAGATTAATTTCTTTCTTTTTTTAAAAGGCGGCTTTTTTTTTTTAATTCCTAACGGTCGAGTTACCTCAGAGTTTTTGCACCAACTTGCCGCCGCCTCTTCGTGTCAGGACAAATTTATTTTTTCATTCCTTCTTCAATTTCTTGGTTAAAAAGGAAGACGTTTTGGATTAAAGGTGAGCATTTAATATTGGTTTGTGTTTCAGTGTTCAGTGAGTCGTGAAGTAGCCTATGTCGGTGTTACGAAGCTCACTAATGCCTGCATAGTTAAATCAAGCTCTGTGTTGTTTTACCAAAGTAGTGAAGCCAAATATAAAATGGCGCCTGAGAATGTTTATAGTTAAATCTCGAAATTCATCACACACAAGTAAACTTATGTGTCGAAGCTGTCAGCCTTTCCACCGAAATCAGGCAGCTCATGTTAACGTTAAGTTCATGTACATGTCGTCTTTCTCGAGCTAGTTTGCTTAAATTAACGTGTTAAAATCAATGTTGTGGAGCCATTATGTGACAAATAGCGATTTATTATGGACGGGACGATGAATAAGCCACTGTTAAAATTCTCTACGTTGTATTTCCACTGGAGTTTGATCAGTTATTCGTGCAGTGCCGTCGGATTGAGCTTCCACAAGATGGCGGATTAGCGCCCTGTTTACAGAGCACACAGAAGGACAATCGTAGCCATGTTAGCGTTATGGACTCTTAAACTACTTCAGCAAAGGCAAAAATAAGCTGAGAGACATTTCAATAGAGTCTACAATGTGTTGACTTTAAGGAACCGAGCCGTTTTATTCACTGGTCAATGAATAATATAACAGGCTGCTAAATTTATGTTGTGGACAATTGTGAAGGTGGTGTAAACTACCTGGAGAAATCTGGGATGTGTCCAAAAACAGGGTGTTTTTTTTTATGGTCCCTCAGGGAAAACCGTGTTAACCAAAAAAAAGGCACACTAAAAACAAATTAGTAAAATGCTTCACTGAAACAGGCTTGTCATGGGTCAAAGGCTTCCCAATAGTGCTGATGCATGTGTGAGCAAGATGTGTATATATAATCTGAGTCCATCTGAAATTTCAATCTGTTTTTGGCAGGCCGTTATACACAGGAGTGGCTTCCTGGGAATCCAAAGATTTAGTATCTGCAAATGTGAAGATGAAATGTTGAACTATTGCACAAACATGTCCTCTGTGTTATCTGATGTTCACAGACAGGTGAAGGACGTCCTTTCTAAGCCACATGCAGATGCATTGCATGACACGAAGCCTGGTGAGTTTTGAAAGACTTCAGGAGAAAGCACCGGAAGACCAAGCAATGGTCTGGGACCGTTTCAGATTTTGCTGACTACACCCACAGATGTGAAAAAAGCAGAGAGAACAACGTCAATCTACGCCACTGCAAACATGTACCAGCGCCAAGCCAGGAGTAAAAGTAAGAATCAGCCGAGACACCCGTGGATCTATGGCAACAAATTTGTAGTGAACTTCGATGAGAAGCAGCCTTACATCTACACCCACCCACCACAAAACAGCCTAGACTGGTAGTGTTCCCAAGCCCCGGTGAGGTGGGACGAGTGCGAAAGGGCAGTGCCTGCACTCTGAGCACCAATATACGTCAAGAAGGGTGAAGGTTCACTTAAAGTTTGGTGCTGTCCACATGAATCACCTGAGATATCCTAAATATCCTGTTAACGATACGAGCGAGCCGAGTCTTGCTAAAAGAAGAGAAAAAAGAAAACAGCTACAGTACATGATGTTAATATTTTATACCCTATTTCTAATTCACTGATTAGGAGATTTTTTAGCACTTTACTCAGTCCTCATATGTATTTTCGTCTAATTTCCTCTCATCGTGTCTTAGTTTTTTTTTTTTTTTTTACAAACAAAATCATTAATCATTTTCACATGACCATTTTCCAGTTGCTCTTTTTCACTTAGAATTAAGGATGATGTATTTTTACTGTATATATAAGACATCTATATGCTAAATGGCCTCTGTTCTGATTGGCTGCCCTGTATCACACATCCTTAAACCACTAATCTAAAATAATTCTATGTTCATTATCACTTCTGTATAAACGGCTGTGTGTAAACTGCTGCGGACTAAATCACAGTGATATGGAAATGTGGAATCGTTAAAAGATGAGAAAAGTTTTTACAGTTTAGTTTGCACACATGGACTGTAATTATTGGCGGTGGATGAAACTTTGACTATGTTTACGTAGACGACGGATGGAACCTTCTGGGCCGTCAATATTGTACAGAGGTCCTGCAGGTTCCTTTTGGGGTAATTTGTTTAAGAGAAAGCTGTCCCAGTCCATTATTCTGTATTTCCCCTCACTTTCTATCTCAAACACAATGTTGGTCAATTTGCACATAAACTGACCAGCACGAGGGCAGAAAAACCTGAAGAAAAACAAAATCCAGGCCAGAAACGTGTTCTTGTTTAGTTCTTGTTTAGGGCACAAATCAAAAAGAATAGTGTGCAGTACAGTTTAATCATCAAGGTTTTTCTCATCACCATGAATCATGTTAAATGTGAACACTGAATAAAAACTTAAGCATAAGTCAATAATGAGTGCTATTTTTCCCCTACCAACAAATATGGAAAAAAAACTTAACCAAATCCTAGACTTGTCCTAGATTACTATAATAAAAACAGAAGTTATATGGATAAATGTACTTAAATTACAAAATTTAAATCGATTAAATTCAATACAGTAATTAGTGTATTATAATAATAATAAATAAATAAATAATAATTAATTAAATAATTAGTATTTGGAAAGCCAAGCCCTACATATATATGTTGTCATACACAGAATAGATTAAATGTAGTTAGATTAATTTAAAAAAAAAAAAAGGCTTTTTTTTTTATTTTTTTTATTCCTAACGGTCGCGTTACCTCAGAGTTTTTGCGCGGGAGCTGCACCAACTTGCCGCCGCCTCTTCGTCTCGAGTTTTACGAGTGCCTGTACTCCATTTAATCCCGATGCCATTGCAGCCGCTCCATCATAGCACTGAGCCACTAATTTTGATTTACAGTTGTAGCTCTCCAGCGTATCCAGAACCAACCCTGTTAGATCATGTGCTCGTTTATTGCCTGTAACGTCCTCAAATTTTAAAAATCTCTCATTTAACCCCATTTCAGACACATACATGAGGACATATGAGAGCTGCGCTGTGTTTTCTGAAGTCAGTCGTCTCATCCACCATAACTGCCACAAAATTTGTTTGTTTATTTTCTTCTTTGATGTGATCATTTAACACGTCTGCCACTGAATTTTTATATATCGTTTTGAATTTTTCCTGACGTTCCTGTAAAAACTGTGGTCTCTTTCTCTCTGAATGACATCAGCTCTGTATTTATCCACAAAGTCAGCACCTAAAGTACACACAAAAAAAATTTGAAACACATTCAGTGCATCAGGATCCATTCAGTGCTCACACTAACTGGATTATTGTTCCATAGAAATCCAATGTGAAACTTTGTGAGTAAAATGGTTCAGAAAGTCTTACCGGGTGAATCGTTACTGGTCGAAGCTCTACATGTATCTGATGTTTTTTCTGCTCTTCTACATTTTGCAATATCTTTCTGTACATTTCCAAATGGCAGCCACTGCTTCCTGCCACCATCTCCTCAATCTTCTCCAGCAGCTCAGAGACCTGAGAGACATCGTCTCTCTTTTCATTATTAAAAACATGATATCTGTTCCCACATTTCTCTACCAGCCACTGCAGATCTTGTGCTTCACTCTTAATGTGTCTCTCTATGGTTGTGTCTCCCAGAGAGTCTCCAAAAGTGAACAGAACTATTTATCTGTATCTACGTATCTGACTAACTCTTTTCTTTCTTTTTCTATAAATTTCTATCTATCTCTAAGGGAGCGCCCAGCCACCCTACGGAGGAAACTCATTTCGGCCGCCTGTATCCGGGATCTTGTCCTTTCAGTCATGACCCAATGGTAGTTTTATGGTTATGGTAGTTTTAACTCTTCTTTTTAAAGACCTCTGCAATTCTCCAATCGTCAATCAACTTCTGAGCCACATCCTGATTGATGGCAGCATATTCTTACATAATCATTCAAATGTGGGTGTTTGTTCGCCCACCTCTTGAGTTCATTTTTCAACTTTTGGCCACGACTGTAAAACTTTCTTTTTCTTGCTTTTTCCTTAGCACGTGACTTTGTTGCCATCACGTTTCCACACCACTTGGCCATTTGCTTCCAAAAAACTAAAGGTGACTTTATTGACCTCAGGATTGAGGAACACCTCAAATGTAGGGTGGTAGTTGGTACTGTAGTCACGCTTAAACTTCTCCTCCTGAGTAAACACGTGATGGAGAGAATATTACAGAAGTCAACATGCTTCTTCAGAACTGACAAAGAGCTTTTTGTACAATGACATGAGCAGTTTTACTTTACCTCTGGTTGGTGAATATAATCATAGTCATCAGTTTTACAGCATGGCCTGTATTTTTTACCAGGGGTCAGCTGACATGAAAAACTTGCTGTGAATATGGTGCCCTCATGTTTCCTCTGCACCTTTAAGGCCAAAAAATGTTTATTTCAACAAAAATATTTTAAAACTGCAAAATTTGCTCACTAATATGTTTTGAACAGTAAAATATCTTTTCAATGGACTTAAGGACAGAGTCAGGAATAAAGATCACTAACATATAAAGATAATAAACATGTATTAAAGCAGATCACCTCTTCAACCGGGACATTCTCTGGCAACACATGGATGTTAAGTTTAGTCAGACTTTGGTCATAGAACAGTAGGACCTGGGCTGTGATGGGATTCCCTCGGCCTAGACATTGCATTAGGAGACCAAAAAGTGAGAGATGTTGAACTTTTATTATCACGTGTGTGTCTGTGACTTCTACAGGCTGAATGATCTCCACATTTCCACCAGTCACATGAGCAACAGTCAATTTAACCTCATCTGTACCTGCAACACATCAACAAGCAGAACAAGGCAGTGACATTACATTATTATATAGTGATCAGAAAAACCTTGTTACTATTTTTACTGTTTTTGTTTAATAGACACTTTACACACTCATATATAGTGAGTTTCTAAGTAACTCTGAATTTATTTCTACAGTATAAGTGATAATTTTGAGAGTAATCCTGAAATATTCTGAGGTACCTGGTCATAAACACTCAACCTTCTTATTCTTGGAGACTTTTTACTTTGGTGTTCAACAATGAACTTTAATGTGCTATATCTTTGTTTTTGTGAGCAAACAACAGCAATTCTTTGGTTCCTTAAGTGGTTCCTCTTTGAGTCCTTAAGTAGGTCCTTATTTATTATTTATTTTCGGACCAAATAAGACCGACTGGAACCCTGTACATTTCACTACACTGTCACAGCTTTCACTTTCTTCATTTATTATTTCCATTTGAAATTTCCATCTATTTTTGGCAGGACGTTATACACAGGGGTGGCTCCCTGGGAATCCAAAGATTTAGTATCTGCAAATGTGAAGATGAAATATTGAACTGAATCAACTGAATCATTACTTGAATGCAGTAATAATTATGTTAAAATTTAATTTATGAGACAAATGTAATTTATTAAGACAAAATGTCCCCCTAGTGTTCAGACAGAGAACAGTCCAAGCCATTCCTGACATTCACACTAATTCTAAATCATATGAATTGCTGATGATCTTCTTGATTAATACCTCTGGTTGGAGTACAGTATTTTCAGTATTATTTTTATTGTATAGCCTGTACTTTTGTCTAGGAATCAGAACACAACTACAGGTTGTCTCAATATACATGAAGCGTGTGGGTCCTGCTCTTTGATGTGATCATTTAACACTTCTGACACTCAATTTTTATATATCAGGCCATCCTTAAAAATATTCTAGTTTGCCGTAACCCGACAGACCCTGTCAATTTAGGGCCGACTCAATTATTTATTTATTTATTTATTTTTTGCTTTAAATCCGACCGACTTGCCGGTTGTAAATTTGTGTTAAGATTTGTGTATTTGTGTGTAACTTGTCGGTTGCAAATGAGGTTTGCAATGATGCGCCTTAAGGCATGGGTTGAAGACCCAGTAAGTGACGTCATGATATGCTAATTTCTTTAAATTCATACCTGCGTAATCACCATCACCAAAATTGTACTTTTTTTTTCATTGAAACTTGAAAAAAAAAAAATATAGACCTACCTACCGACCCCTTTATTTATTTATTTATTTTATTACATTTTTTTTTTATATTGATATATTTTTAATATCAAAATATTTTTAAGGAGGGCCTCATTTTGAATTTTTCCTGACGTTCCTGTAAAAAGTGGTCGAGGCAAGATGATGTCGACCACAAAAAAAAAACACAACCTTTCACACTTTCATTGTAACTTTGAACAAATGTTTTAAACTCATGGTATCTTAAGTATGTAACCTAGTGAGCCAGCATTAATGT
This sequence comes from Tachysurus vachellii, assembly GCF_030014155.1. NCBI lineage: Eukaryota > Metazoa > Chordata > Actinopteri > Siluriformes > Bagridae > Tachysurus > Tachysurus vachellii. The sequence continues at coordinate 1,957,139 of NC_083485.1, read as the reverse complement.
ATTCAGTGTTAGAGATTTAAGCACTTATGTACGTCGCTCTGGATAAGGGCGTCTGCCAAATGTTGTAAATGTCTCAAGTCAGCATCATGCGAATCTCTTTCTGACCCTCTCATTGTGGACGCTGATCTCCCGTTTTCTCTGCTCGTCAAGTTGCAAATCCACACGACATTCACCAAAAGTCTTTAAATGCACGACTGACATTATATGGCGCTCGGAGCCTTGGTGTTTAAGAGCTGCCTTCGTGACGCTGTTCAGTCTGTCAAAGCCAGAATCATTCCACGTCCCTTGTTAAAAAGTAAGCACGGCCAACAAAATAACAAGACTAAAGTTTATCTCATCAGTGAGTTTGCAAAGAAAAAGGTCCCCCAGTGGGCATTAGGGCAATAACGACCACCACCAACTTGTCAGCTTTATTACCCTAAGACCATGTGTATCATCTGTTTTAACAAGATCCTTGTTCCATAAAAAACTGATCCTAAAATGATCAACTGTTAAAGTTTTTTCAACCTTTACTTTTTATTTTGTTATTTATTTTTATTTATAGAGACATTCTGCTGAAGAAGGCAATTTATTTCAGTTGTAGATTTTTTATTTATTTACTGTTTGAAAGAATGTTTAGAGATTGATCATAAATGCTGCTTCTGTGATAATGTAGATGAAACTGAATATGAGTTGTGATTTTATTTGTGTGATCAAAAAATCATCAAAAAGGGGAATGAAGGATTTTTTGTCTAGTTCTTTCATGCATAATCAACACCTGACATTCGTGTGATCAACATCTGATGTTCCAGTGTCCCAAATGTACTTTACATATAACTAAAGAGGGAACCAAATGGCTGAATACATTCATAATAATGAGATATTATGTCGTTACTTCCTTACAAGATCCTAGTACCATAAAAAAATTATCCTAAAAATGATCACCTGTTAAAGTTTTCCAGCCTTCATTTTTGATTTTATTAATTTTGATTTATACAAACTGATAAAGAAGGCAAAAAAAAAGCAGGTACTGTATCTGTGAGTGAAATGTGTACTTAAAGTTATCAAAGTTACGAATGCCATTGATCATGAAATGATGGAAAAGTGGCCCCCAGACAATGTCTTTACATGGGGCCCAAGAATCAGGTCTTCACCCCTGTGTGCATGTGATTCACTCTGTTAAACGTCCACTAATCCAGACCCGATCCCGACTCCAGCTCCATCACTAAATCGGGATGTTTCTCTCGTAGAATTTGATAGAATTCAGCTTTCGCAGCTCATCCTGCTGAGTCGAGATATTTGTACAGCTCTCTCATTTTGTTTTGGGATGTTTTTTCTGCACTGATCTTACTGAACATCTCACAAGTACATGCTTCATAATAAGTCGTCAGTTTTACAGCATGGCCTGTATTTTTTTACCAGGGGTCAGCTGACATGAAGAGCTTGTTGTTATATACAGTATGTGATGCTCTCATGTTTCCTCTGCACCTTTGAGGCCAAGAAAAGTTTATTTCAACAAAAATATTAAAAAACTTCAAATTTTGCTCACTAATATGTTTTGAACAGTAAAATATCTTTTCAATGGACTTAAGGACAGAGTCAGGAATAAAGATCACTAACATATAAAGATAAAGATAATAAACATATGTATTAAAGCAGATCACCTCTTCAACCGGGACATTCTCTGGCAACAGAAGGATGTTAAGTTTAGTCAGACTTTGGTCATAGAACAGTAGGACTTGGGCTCTGATGGGATTCTCTCGGCCTAGACATTGCATTAACAGACCATAAAGTGATAGATGTTGAACTTCTATGATCACGTGTGTGTCTGTTACTTCTACAGGCTGAATGATCTCCACATTTCCACCAGTCACATGAGCCACAGTTAATTTAACACTCAACCTTGTTGTTCTTGGAGACTTTTCACTTTGGGATACAACAATGAACTGTTATGTGCAATATCTGTTTTTGTGAGCAAAAAACAGCAATTCTTTGGTTCCTTAAGTAGCTTTTTGGACCAAATAAGACTGAAATACTGACCGGAACCCTGTACCAAGACTTCATTTCACTACACTGTCACAGCTTTTACTTTCTTCATTTATTACTAATTTATTATGAATAAAAAAGGGGAAATCAACGTCTTGGTCTCAGAGTGGAAGGTGCAGGCGATGGATTGAACCTTCATCACACTCAATACTGTACATAGGTCCTGCAGGCTCCATGTGCCGTATTCCATACAAGACACAGGACACTGTTTTATACATCACATTACCTTCCTCTTTCACCTCAAACACGAGGTCAGAGAATGTGCACTTAAACTGTCCAGGTTGAAGGTGGAGAAGGCAAATTTTTGATTTCAGTTATAATTTTTTTATTTATTTACTGTTTGAAAGGATAATACTACAAACCCCAATGCCTTTTAATAAAACACAGTAAAGAAAATCCTCTACAATAATACTTGGGGAGCTCTGGATACAGGATAATGTATTGAGTATAGTGTTCAGTATAGAACAGGAGTAGACACTGTTGGTCCTGTAGAGCTGCTGTCCTGCAGAGTTTAGATCCAATACTGATAAAAACCTCACCTGTGTGTAGCTTTAGTAATCTGTTGTGAAAAATCTTGGAACTCAAGAATGCCCCAAAGTAAAGTGTTATGTTAATTTTGGTCTTAAAAATATTATAATTGGTGTCATAAGACACATGGGAATAGGCCCCAGATGTTGTAATAGTTTTAAGGTAATATATGACTAACATATAAATAACCACACCTGAGTCAACAAGAAAAGATTATTGTAACCATAAACTTAGTAAAAGTAACCAGACTCAGTGCTATCAGGCCTAGGAGAAGTAGGAGTGTGTCACAGGACGGGGGAATAAAAGACCCAAATGCAGGATAGCTTAAAAGAAAAACAGGGTTTATTAACAAAAAAACACGAAACATGGACACTGACTCGAGACACGACAACAAAAGACACCAGGACAAAACGAAAGACAACAGAGGATTCCGCGCTGCTCAAGGCAACGCGGCTCAACTAAATAAACAAGACAATCAGAAACATGAGGAACAGGTGTGCAGAAGCGGGCAGGAAGAGACAAGGACGGGGCAGACACGTGAACACAGAACGTACACAAAAGCACATGGCCAAAGTCCGGGCTGAGTCCTGACAGAGTGTAATCTGGGGATCCAGTTTCAGAATCAGAAGGAGAAGATGCTAAACAGGAGATGGAGGAGAGGCAGAAGTTTTAAGCACAGGGCAGTAAGTTTCAGCATGAGGACAGCCGTCAGTTTGAGTTCCCTGATCTACGAGGTCAGACAAATGAGTTTGGGTGAAGGAAGTGCGAGTCAGAGGCACAAGTTCAGGAGAGTGGAGCTGGTCCAAGAACATAGAGAGTTCATGGGTCAGATGACACATGAAAGCGATGGTAAACAGTCCTAAATTCAGCTGGAACAGGCTTCATGTAGGTAGAAGGGAGAAGCAGCTGAATCATTCGACCAGCTGGATGCACTTGCTGAGTCTGAGGTTGAGGATCTAGAGGTTGAGGAAAGAGAGTAACCTTTAGTAGAAATAGAGGAACTAAGACTTAAAGTATGCATGAGCAAGCCCAGTCTGGGAAATGACAGACTGAGATCATAATAAGTTCATAAGTTTAGCAAGCTTAAGGAGTTAACATAGAACTCCACTTATATACAAAGCAACATTGTAGCAGCAAGAGCTTAGCAATAATAGCAATACAACATGACCAATATAAGCAAGAACCTTTATCGTGATCTAAACTCATAAAGTTAATATATAATCAGTAGAAATCATTTACAGTATAGAATAGCAAGAAAAGAAATGAGGAAATTTACTCATTGTAGCTGTAAAAGAGGATTACTCCACAAGACATCTGTCATGAAAGACTGAGTGACAAGAACAAGGATGTAAAGCTCTCGAGCACATTTTTTTAATAACAATGGCGAAAAAGGGCGGAAATAATAGGAAATCAAATAGGTAGGAAAATCCATATATGGGCATATGAGTAAAGGTCAGACCTTGATTCTAAGAAATAAGGGGAATTCAGAAAACAGGATATTAGGTCACTTAGGAGGCCTATGAGGAATTCAGAGAAGTCATGTAAATGATTAGGCGGGGCTTCAAGTACAACTTTGAGAAATAATGGGAAATTGCCTGAAAGTATGTAAATTAAAGGAGGAGGCGCCTAGACGCAGCAGGGTATATATTGAGGGGAATTTCCTGGGGAACTTAGAATTTTTTGGGGTTGCATATGGATGCTCTTTTGGGTTTTTCTTTGATTGGGTTTGACTTAGAGATTTTTCCTTGAGCTCAATGGAATTGTTGGCTGATTGACTGCAATAAAGAAGTTTGCTCATTCTCATCCAGGTCTGAGAAGTCTTCTCATTGTTTTATTTACTAGCAATTATAGCGATATTACTAAAGTTCATTTAGATCAGCAAATACTTGGCTAAAGGTTTAAGAGTGCGGTTCACCCTGAGATATGTCCACTCGGAGGGGGATTTGTCCGAGTTCCGACAAATCCTGAAGACATTGCTAAACTCTACAGGACAACGGCTCTCCAGGACCAACACTTCCTATTAACATGCAAATAACATTTTATATAATACATAGTATTGATATTTTATTACTATTATTTTATATTTAACATCAGTGATTTATCAGCAGTTACTGTATCTGTGAGTGAAATGTCTTTACATGGGGCCCAAGAATCGGTCTACACCCCTGTGTGCATGTGATTCATTCTGTTAAACATCCACTAATGAGGCCCCGATCTCGACTGCAGCTCTGTCACTAAATTGTGATGTTTCTCTTGTAGAATTTGATAGAATTCAGCTTTCGCAGCTCATCCTGCCGAGTCGAGATATTTGTACACTTTTCTCATTTTGTATTGGGATGTTTTCTTTCCCAAGAAACTTCCAGTGAGTAAAATGGTTCAGAAAGCCTTACCGGGCGAATCTTTACTGGTTGAGGCTCTACTTGTATCTGATGTTTCAGGTACTGAAAAAGAGCAGAACTCATTCAGTCATCATCATTAACCAGTCATATACAGTCTTTCACTAAATGTCTGGAGAAACATCTGTATAATGAAGTTAGTGCTGTTAGATTTGTTTTGATATCGACTCTGAGCTCAGCCTGAGCTTGTGTTACTGTCTGTGTGGAATTTAGCATGTTCTTCTCATGTGGGTTCATTTGGGTTTTTCCCCTTCTACTGTAAAGAAACCTCCAGGTAGGTGTATGAACTTTACTAAATAACCCCAAGGTGTAGGTGTGTGTGTTTATGTGTGTGTCATTCTGGGGTGAATTTTCCCACTCTGGATCCAGTGTGTGACCCTGATTACGATAAATGTTCCTAAAGATAGACAGATGGATAGATAGATGGCTAAGTGAATAAAAGAGAGACAGACTTAGCCCTGCTAACCCACTGATAACAGCCGCTCTTTAAAAGTCTTAAACCCTCATTTTAACATTTGGTTACCTGGAAGTAAGACATCACGAGGCTTCAACGCCACTTGGCCATTTTCTTCCAAAAGACTAAAGGTGACATTTTTAACATCAGAATTGAAGAACACCTCAAATGTAGGGTGGAAGTTGATACCATAGTCACACTTAAACCACTCATCCTGAATAAACAGGTGATGAAGAGAATATTACAGAAGTCAACATGCTTCATCAAAACAGACAAAGAGCTTTTTGTACAATGACATGAGCAGTTTTACTTTACCTCTGGTTGGAAAACATAATGACAGTCGTCAGTCTTACAGCATGCTTTGTATTTTTTACCAGGGGTCAGCTGACATGAAAAGCTTGTTACGTATGTGATGCTCTTATGTTTCCTCTGCACCTTTAAGCCCAAGGAAACAGTAGATTATTTCATCAAATTTAGCAAAAATATTTTAAAACTTCAAATTTTGCTCACTAATATGTTTTGAACAGTAAAATATCTTTTCAATGGACTTTTAGGACAGAGTCAGGAATAAAGATCACTAACATATGAAGTTAAAGATAATAAACATATGTATTAAAACAGATCACCTCTTCAACCGGGACATTCTCTGGCAACAGATGGATGTTAAGTTTAGTCAGACTTTGGTGATAGAACAGTAGGACCTGGGCTGTGATGGGATTCCCTTGGCCTAGACATTGCATTAGGAGACCATAAAGTGATAGATGTTGAACTTTCATTATCACGTGTGTGTCTGTGACTTCGAAAGGCTGAAAGATCTCCACATTTCCACCAGTCACATGAGCCGCAATCAATTTAACCACATCTGTACCTGCAACACATCAACAACCAGAACAAGGCAGTGACATTACATTATTATATAGTGATCAGAAAAACCTTGTTACTATTTTTACTGTTTATGTTTAATAGACACTTTACAAACTCATATATAGTAAGTTACTAAGTAACTCTGAATTTCTTTCTACAGTATACTGTAAGTCGTAATTTTGAGAGTAATCCTGAAATATTCTGAGGTACCTGGTCATAAACACTCAACCTTGTTGTTCTTGGAGACTTTTTACTTTGGGGTACAACAATGATCTGTAATGTGCAATATCTGTTTTAGTGAGAAAACAACAGCAATTCTTTGGTTCCTTAAGTAGGTTTTCGGATGAAATAAGACTGAAAGACTGACTGGAACCCTGTAACAAGACTTCATTTCACTACACTGTCACAGATTTCACTTTATTACTAATTTATTATGAATAAAATGTGGCCGCTGGAAATGATGCACAGGACCAACAAATACAATGGGGTAGAGGTCTTCACGGGTCCACTTACTGTAGATCTGAAAACCCAAGGTCCGACCCGAGACCCGAGCTGGTTCGGTTCTAAAAGTTTCACGTTTGCCTCGGACATGGGTCGGGTCTAATAATAGCGGCATCGGGTAATTTAAAATTAATGTTAACTAGTAGTAGTAGTAGTAGTAGCCTTTATTGTCACTGGTCACAGGTACCAGCGAAATTAGCCATCAACCTGCCCATACATACAATACATACAATACAAGGGGAGGACAGGACAGGAAGACAGGGGATTGAGAAGAGATACAGCATAACATGAGGGAAGGGAGGAGAAAAAAAACAACAACCCCCAGACTATCCTCCGGTGGGGAGTACAGTGTGGGAACAAGAAAAAAACACCTCAGCAACATAAGCACATAAACAGTACGCCATAAACACATGACTTGCAACAGGGGAGGGGAGTGGGGGGTGGAGGTAATCCAGCACAGGCAAGCAGCCATCAGGTCCTGCGGCCTTTCGGCGCTGGTCACAGACCCGCTTGTCAGACTGGCGGTACAAAGCGGCGAAGGCGTGGGATGGGGGGTGGGGGGTGAGTGCATATCTTTATATATGTATGTGTGTGTGTGTGTGTATGTATGTAAGTGTAGGCCTGGAGAGTCGTTGCTCCCGGCATCAAATCTTGGTGTGCCTCAGTCCGCAAGATTGTCATAGCGATACACAGCAAATTGCCATGGAGACAACCTTGATTAGTCCCAAAGAGAGTCAACAATCAGCAGGTGTCTGTAGAAGTGGGGGAAGGAACGCAAGAGCGTCTCGCTGCAGTGCTCTGCCGGGGGAATTGTTGTTCCAACAGCTGCCTTGGCCGAGGCCAGTGCTGGTTGAGAGGAGCCGAAAGCAGATAAGATTGGGATTGTTTAGTCTTGGGGCGAGTAGACGCATTCCAATTTACACGACTACACTCTTAGTCCATTCTGGTCTCCATATCGATCCGATTTTCTTTCCAAAGCAGTGAGCTTCTCCATGATGTTAACCAAAACAGTATCCAAAGCAGTGAGCTTCATCGTGATGTTACCCATAATGCGGTTATTAGTCCCAGCCTCAGTGCTGACCGCTCTGCCCACTGCATCGATCATGACGGACAGCTTTGGGAGATTTTGAACAGCTGTTACCGTTTTCTGATTCTCTCGATAAACCAGGGCAATGCCTAATCCAATCAGCAGAACTCCTGTTATCATGGTTCCGAATAGGTAGATATCTTCAATGTCCTCCACAGAAAGAGCCGCCAGACACACGACCCGCCACCTCTCCCACGCGTCCATCGTATAGCCAGCTGCAAACGTTCCGGCAGGGCAGTCAGGTTCCCCCGAACCCAAGCTTCTCGTCGAGAAGATGGTGTCAATTGCATTGAGAGACCAGTTTATCAAATCCATGATATTTTAGTTTGGAGAGCAGTGCGGAGAGAGTCTCTCAAAGTATAAGACAGTAGACGAGACGAAAGAAGCAAAGCAGGGAAAGTAGAGGGGAGGAGAGGGAGAGAAAATGCGACCGCCTTCGTTGAGAGCCAGAGAAGAGAGTAACTACTGTATCTCGTGTGTGTGCATCGACTTGAGTCCTTTTCCAACCTCTCCTCTCCCTCTTCCAACCTCTCCAACACCGCTTGCGACATGTGGCTGGCGGCGTGTGCCTGGCGGTAAGCAAATTTTCGTTGAAACGGACCTGTCAATCAATTTTGAATCCACACTGTAGCGGTTACTTTAGTGTTACTTGTAGCGGTTACTTGAGTTATGCAACATTCGGGTCCAGTCGGGTTAAAAAAAAATTGCCATCGGGTCAGGTCGGACTCGGGTCTATTTTTTCGGGTTTGTCTCAGGTCGGGTCTTTCTTAAAAAAAAAAAAAATTACGTCGGGTTCGGGTAAAAAGTGATTCGGGTCACTTCGGGTCGGGTACATTTCTTTAGACCCGAGAAGACCTCTACAATGGGGTTCTTTTATTCCTGAAAGCTAAGTGATATTATTCTTTTGCTTTTAGATATTTGAGACAGAGAATCAGTCCTCCAAAGGGTCACGAAATGAAAAACAGAAACAAAATTAAACATCCAAATTAACAGCTTTTCTCGGTTTAAATCGTGACATACAAATCACCTTTGATAAATCTTAATGTACACGTTTCTGAGCTATGCTTGTTCTAATTTACCAATAAACAAATGACAAAATCAATAACCAAAATCAGAAAAGTAATACAGTTTAATAGTAAAAGTACTAGAATTTAGTCACAAAAGTAATACACTTTAGTAGTAAAATAAATAAAATACGTTTTAATATTAAAAGTAATACGGTAGTGTCAGTATGTAAAAGAAAACAAAACATGTTTCACAATCACAGCACCTTAACCCTCAAACAAGATTCATATTTACATACATTTTAAACAAAATAGACATTAAAATATACATTACTCTCTTCTGAAACACACAAGCGGATCTTTCCAGAATAACAAACCCGGGGTACACGCGGTGAGTTAGCTTCGTGCTAATTAGATTAGATTAGATTAGATTAGATTAGATTAGATTAGATTAGATTCAACCTTGTCATTGTGCAAGGTACATGTACAGAGCCAATGAAATGCAGTTAGCATCTAACCAGAAGTGCACAGATAGCTTATTTACAAGTGGCAGTGTAATTGCTAACGGCTGCACCGGTCCACATAGGCGTCTGCACACGCATACACACGGCCAAATAACTCGGTACTCTAATGAAACCTCTCCGTAAAATAATCTTCAATCACCGAAAATGGCATGTATTTGACAAGACACGCAAGATAACCGGAACACAACACACATGCTTTCTCCTGACCGATGTGCTCGCGCAGGCGATGACGTCACACCCACGCACTTAAAGGAACCCGTTTTCTTTTTCTTTCTTTTTTTTGTAGTTTATAAGAATCATAGAAATAAAGGTCATAAATTTGTTTTTGAAAGAAGAAAGAAGATAAAGAAAGAAACAGTAATCTTGTGGAATATCATTAGAGTTTAAAATGTAACTGTTATTAAGCAAAGAATCCTGACAACAATGATATCTGGTTAAAAACAGCTCTAAACCTGAGGAGAATCCTGATACTGTGGTTAGGACCAAACGTGCTCTACTGTCTATTCCTGCCCACATTTATCACATTTCCCAGCTTCTCTGTTCTGTGCAAAATACTTATTTAACTCAGTGTCCAATGCTCATTCTGGAGATCCTCTTTTCTGGAGCCAGATTTGTTTCTTTCTGAACCAACATGCTCTTGAATGTGGTAAAAGTGCCTTCCTTTTATTCCAGTGTCCCACTCCTTCTTCCACATCTTTCTTATTTCTTTCTTTAATGATAAATGCATGTCAGTATGTGAGTGTATCAAATCCTGCTTGGCCAGACTGTCTGCCTCCTCATTTCTTTTTACCCTTACATGTGATCTGACCCACAAGACATTCACTCATATGTACCTACTAGTTCTAATGAGGCTTTGTATTGCTTCATCAATCAAGTCTTTTTTTGCTGGAAATGTTCCATTTGACAGGATGCTTAACACCGACAGTGCAACTGTACAAATTACTGACCTAGTAGGCTGTATTTGCTCTATTCACTGAAGTGCTATAGCACTCTAGCTGATGTCAGATATGTTCCTTTTGACATTTAGCTCCAGTTGGACTCTGTGATACTAAGAGGAGATCTGAACTCCATGTGATCCTTACACCAATACAACACTTGTCTGACTGTATATTTGTAATCACACCATCTAGTGTCACCCATATGCGGATGAGGTTCCCCTTTGAGTCTGGTTCCTCTCAAGGTTTCTTCCTTTACCAATCTAAGGGAGTTTTTCCTTGCCACTGCTGCCTGAGTCACCTCAGACTTGCTCATTGGGGATAAACACATATACATACATACATACACACTGTGAACTATATATATTTTGAATTTTTATTATATTAATTCTTTATATTACTCCTTATGTTTATCTTCTGCTCTATGTTTATGTTCTGTAAAGCTGCTTTGAGACAATGTCCATTGTAAAAAGCGCTATACAAATAAACTTGAATTGAAACTTGAATTGAATTTTGACTTTACCTTGTTGGGTATAGACTGATGCTTCTGTATCCAGTGTGTGGATCCTTATATGAACATACCTTGTTAAACCAGTAGGGGGCAATCTCTTTTAATGAATAAATGAGTGCACCTGGGAGAGAGGGGTGTGTTTTGTGTGTACGGGGGAAGCTGACAGTTTTTTGACAGTGAAACATGACCGCATGTGAGATTTATTGTGTTTGAGCATATACTTTCATCGTTTTGGATTTTTTTTTAGTTTTTTAGCTACACGTGATGTGTTCAGGATTGGCGTGGACTATGAACTGTGGACGAATGAACAATGGAACTATGGTGACTGTATGATATGCTTGTTCCAATAAAAGAACATTTGCTTTTATTGACACGCGTCAATTAATAGCTCACTCCCCAGACACGATTCACCGCTGACTTTAGTGGAAAGTCAGCACACAGTGTGTGGATCCTTTGACCCATCTGTATATATTTGAACTGCTTTGTAATATGTGTGGTAGGGATGAGCGAGTACAGCATTATCTGTATCTGTATCTGTTAACCATATGAATTATCTGTATCTGTGTCTGTACTCGGAGTGGGTGGGGCCTAACCAAGAAGTAGGCGGGGCTTTAACCGGTATGTTATTTTAAGCATGCAATTGATATATGTTGATCAGAAATTGTTATATTTATTGCTGATTAGAAAAATATTTACAGGACAGCATCAGGATTGAGCTTCAGATCAATGGTTTTGATCACGATAGCAAACGAACTATATTACAGAACAAGTTTTGCAACAATGAAAACAAAACAATGCAGTGCAATTATGAAGTAAAAAACTTTAAATTTTTTATGATCAGTGTGATTTATTTATTTATTTATTTTGGTTCTTTTTTATTTCCACGCCAGGTGTGTGTGTGTGTGTGTGTGGCTTAATAATTAATTTGTAATATTTATAACACTAGCTTACTACCCTTATGTTTTTATGAAATACAGCAAAAACGTGTCAGACACTCAGTGTCTGGTTACTGGTTAGAGACAGCTGAAGGTTTAAAAAAGAAAAAAAAGACAGGCAGAGACGCAATGCGAGTCGCATTCTACCAAGCAAGCACCACGTCTCAACGAACCCACGTTTACCAGAACTCTACTGGTTAGTAAGTACATATTATTAACGTTACAACCCGAAGTAAAAAGCTGAAGAAACCCTAAACATTAACGGAAAAGACCCACGAATCCGAGTGACTGAGGGAGAGACAGAGAGCTGTTCTGTGTGTGACTGTGAGTGAGCAGAGCGAGACACAGCAACACAATACATCTGTATGTGTGTAGGGGAGGGGCGCTGTGACTAGCCTATCACAGAACGCTGACACAATCAGCTACCCAATGATGATTTTCATTCAATCCGAGCACAGATAGTGACTCGTATTACTCGTATAATACTCGTACTCGGCAGAAGTGCTTTATCCGTACCGGATACTCGTTTCAGCCGAGTATCCGGCTCATCTCTAATGTGTGGTCATTGTATTGGTGTGGCCTTCTCCCTCCCCATGCGCTCTGTTTCTTCTCTCTGCTGTACTTACGGAAAACGCAAGAACGGATCACTTATATACCTGTTACATATATCCATTACAATTTCTACTGACTGTTTCTCTTATATATATATATACATATATTATAAATAGAAAGAGAGAGAGATTAAGCTGCAGCTTATATATAAACACTGGCAATTCATAGAATTTAAAAGAATTTTAGTGAAATAACATTTTTAGTTAACAATTATGTTAAAGACCACAAGGTTAAGTAAATTATTATTTCTACCTCTAATCAATTATGGGATTCATTCATGCTCCTTTGATGTAATAACACTGATATTGTCTTTGGAAAAGGGGGAACCAAATGGCTGATTACATTCATAATAATGAGATACTATGTCGTTACCTGCTTACAAGATCCTTGTACCATAAAACATTTATCCTAAAAATGATCACCTGTTAAAAGTTTTTCAGCCTTCATTTTTGATTTTGTACAATACAGGATAGCTAAAATATCCTGGTTTATTAAATAAAAAACGCAAAACAGGGACAAGGACTCGACAAAACATGACATGACATGACAAGATGAAATATTACGAGGATTCCGCTCCGCCATAGGCAACGTGTCACGGGTTAAATACACAACACAATTAACATATCAGGAACAGGTGTGCAGAAGTGGGATGAAGAGACAAGGGCGGGGCAGACACGTGACACAGAGCATAAACAGAAGCATGTCGCCAAAGTCCGGGCAAATTTTGATTTGTACAAACATGCTGATAATAAAAAAAAAAAGCAGGTACTGTATCTGTAAGGGAAATGTGTAACACAAATGGCATTGATAATGAAATGATGGAAAAGTGGCCCTCAGACAATGTCTTTACATGGGGCCCAAGAATCAGCTCTACACCCCTGTGTGCATGTGATTCACTCTGTTAAACGTCCACTAATCCATATCCGATCTCGACTCCAGCTCCATCACTAAATCGGGATGTTTCTCTCGTAGAATTTGATAGAATTCAGCTTTCGCAGCTCGTCCTGCTGAGTTGAGATATTTGTACAGTTCTCTCATTTTGTCTTGGGATGTTTTTTCTGCACTGATCTTACTGTACATCTCATAAGTAATAATATTCTTGGATATTAGACAGTCTACTATCTCCATTACTGAAGGAACTCTCTGAATGAGATCAGCTTTGTATTTATCCACAAAATCAGCACCTAAAATACACACAAACAAAATTTGAAACATTAAACTCACTTTTTGACAATCTACACATTACACATTCAGTGCATCAGGATCCATTCAGTGCTCACACTAACTGGATTATTGTTCCATAGAAATCCAACGTGAAACTTCCAGTGAGTAAAATGGTTCAGAAAGTCTTACCGGGTGAATCGTTACTGTTTGAGACTCTACATCTACCTGATGTGACAAGACAGAAAATAATTAACATACACGCAGAGCTACAGTTCCTGAAAAAGAGCAGAACTCATTCATTCATCATCATTAACCAGTCATATACAACCTTTCACTAAATGTCTGGAAAAACATCTCTATAAGTACATGAAGTCAGGATAAAATCTCCTAAAGATGCAAGAATGGATGGATGACTAAATGAATGAAAGAGAGACAGACTTAGCCCTGCTAACCCACTGATACCAGCCTCTCATAAAAGTTTTTACCTTCATTTTAACATTTGGTTACCTGGAAGTAAGACAGTTCGAGGCTTCCACACCACCTGGTCTTTTTCATCCAAAATACTTAATGTGACTTGTTTAATGTCAGTATTAAGGATCACCTCAAATGTAGGGTGGTAGTTTGGGTCATAGTCACGATCAAACTTCTCCTCCTGAGTAAACAGGTGACATAAGGAGACAATATTACAGAAGTCAACAATGAGCCAATAAACCTGTTGTACAATGACATGAGCAGTTTTACGTTACCTCTGGTTGAGAAACATAATCACAGTCATCAGTTTTACAGCAGGTCCTGTATGTTTTACGAGGGCTCAGTATACATTTGGAGCTTGTTGTAATGTATGTGAATCTCTGATGTTTTTTCTGCACCTGTTATTCCAAAAAAAGTATTTAAACAAATGTAATAAAAATATTATAAATATTTTATATTTTATTTTGTTGGCAGTAACATGTGTACGTGTCTAACAGTAAAATATCTTCAGTGCACATGAGAACAGCATCAGGAATAAAGATCACTAACATATAACTTTAAACATAACAATTATATGGGGGGCGCTGTCTAGCTTGCCATGGAGTAGGACGTGGGGTTAGGAGGCTCCGGTGGATTATTGTTAGAATTGTTATTATTTCAAGCTTTTCACTTTTGTTTTTGCTCTTAATCCCTCGTTTTGCCTTCGTTGATTGGATATTTGAATCTAGAGGTAATTATGATGTCTGGTAAAACTACTAAGACCCGTAGCGCGACTCAGTCGCAGATGCGGCCTGGTGCAACAGTTACGACCTCGCCTTCACATGATCCACCTACGTGTGAAGGGTCCATCGTGTCACAGGCAGCTTCTAAGGCTGATATTGACTCATTAAAGTCAGAGCTGCTGTCCTTTTTGAGGTCCGAAATCACCGAGGTTTTTAAGGCCGAACTACGTACATTGGAACGTACATTGGGAGATGAATTATTAACAATAAAATCGGAGCTGCAGGCGGTGAAGGTGCAGCTGTCTAGTGATAAAGCTGCGAATGAGGCTGCGGTGCGGGAATTAAAGGGCACCGTAGTTGAGATGGAGCGCTCACTTTCTGTTTGCACCGATGATATCGCTGTAATGCAACGTGACATGCAACGTCTTACTGTTGAATTCAAAAAACTGGAGACCAAATGCGAAGATCTGGAAGCTAGGTCACGGCACGATAATGTCCGGATAATCGGTGTTCCGGAGGGTCCCAATAGCTCCACTGTCGCGAGTGTTGCCGCGCTGTTGAGGGAGGCACTAAGTCTGGAAAAGGAGCCGGTTTTGGACAGGTCTAGAAACTTTGTTTATATATGTACGTGGGGGGAGGGGGGGAGAGAAGCCGTTAACCAGATATAGTTGCTCGTAATTTCTGTTGAGTTAAATCTGCTGGAGCCTTCTCTTTGCTTGTGCCGATGTGAAAGTGTTGGCAAAAGTAATTGCACCCCGGTTAGAAAATGTACTACCACATATCATATCTATGGAGCAAACTGGATTCATAAAAGGGCGGCATTCATTTTTTAACACTCGTACACTTTTCAATATAATTTACTCTAAGCAGTCATCTCCGCTTCCTGAGGTTGTCGTTTCATTGGATGCTGAGAAAGCGTTTGATAGAGTCGAGTGGGAATACCTGTTTGCGGTATTGAAGAAATTTGGGTTTGGTGATGCATTTGTCTCATGGATCCGCCTCCTTTATAAATCCCCGCAAGCCAGTGTTCGGACAAATAATATTAGCTCTGATTATTTCAGTCTCGGGCGTGGAACCCGGCAGGGGTGCCCACTGTCACCACTGCTATTCGCTCTTGCCATTGAGCCATTATCCATTAAACTTAAATCCTCATTAGCCTTTAAAGGTATAACTCGCAAGGGGGCGGAATATAAGGTATCCTTATATGCCGATGATTTGTTGCTATATGTGACGGATCCTGCAAGCTCTGTTCCTGTTATTTTATCTATCTTAAATGATTTTGGCTCTTTTTCAGGATACAAACTGAATTTTCTTAAGAGTGAGTGTTATCCGGTAAACAATACCGCTCTACAACTTCAGCACCTGAATCTGCCGTTCAAATTCAACTGTTCAGGCTTTAAATACCTTGGTATTACGGTGACCCGTTCCTTACCCAAACTTTTTCATGCCAATCTTGCTCCGCTTTTGGCAGACATGAAGTCGGATTTTCAGAGGTGGAGCAGTCTACCTCTGTCTTTAATGGGAAAAATCAATGCAGTTAAAATGATTGTTCTGCCCAAGTTTCTTTATTTTTTTCAATCGCTTCCATTATTTTTACCTAAGTACTTTTTTGATGCTTTAGATAGAATCATTAATTCTTTTCTTTGGGGTGGAAAACCTCCCAGAATCCGTAAGACTCTATTGCAGAGATGTAGGCTCAGTGGTGGGCTTGCTTTGCCCAATTTTCAAATATACTACTGGGCTGCACATATCCAAAAACTAAACTCCTGGACCAATTCAACGGAATCCACTTGGTGCAATCTGGAGCTACTGTCTTGTAGATCATCCTCTGTATCAGCTCTGCTTTGCTCACCCCTTCCGATCAAACCATCTCAATACACTGACAATCCAGTCGTACTGAACACACTTAAGATTTGGTTTCAGTTTAGGCGTCATTTTAAATTTAGGGCTCTATCAGCACTGGGCCCCCTGAATAAAAATCATTTGTTCCCACCGTCTTTTTTAGATTCAGCTTTTTCACTATGGCACGAAAAAGGCATCAAGCAACTTTATGATTTGTATGAAGATGGCATCTTTAGAAGTTTTGCCAGCCTGTCCTTGGAGTATGGGCTGCCTTCAGCTCATTTTTTTCGATATCTCCAAGTCCGCAGCTTTGTATCTAAATGCCTTCCCAATTTTCCCTCTGTACCCCCCAAGCAACCTTGGGAGAGTTTAGTCATGTTCACTCCACACCAGCGTAGCTTGATTTCCCAGATATACATTTTCATTTTATCTCTCAATAGCTGTAATATAGATAAAACCAGGACCGCTTGGGAGGAGGAGTTAGGGCTGCAGTTAGGCGACGAACGTTGGGAGAAAGCCGTAGATAAGATACGGTCTACCACTTCCTGTGCCCGCCTCAGTCTCATTCAGTTTAAGGTTTTGTATAGAATTCATTTTTCCAAATCTAAACAGGCAAAAATCTATCCTGGGGTAGAGGACAGATGTGACAGATGTCATGCTTCCCCCTGTCATCTAAGTCATATGTTTTTTCTGTGCCCAAAATTACACGCATTCTGGACAGGTTTTTTCGGCATTATGTCCTCAATATTTGACGTGCAATTGACGCCATGCCCTCTGATCGCTATATTTGGTATTACCAATGAGTCAGTATCACTGAGTTCTGTACACAAAGATGTTTTAGCCTTCTCATCTTTGTTGGCCAGACGTTGTATACTTCTGCACTGGAAGGCAATAAGATGTCCCTCCATCTCTCAGTGGTTTAAGGATCTGATGTTCTTTCTTAAGTTGGAGAAAATAAAATATACACTGAGGGGTTCTACTGATACCTTTTTTTGCAAGTGGCAACCTGTTATTTCTTACTTTAGGAGACTACAGGTGTTACCTGATTAGAGTTCTAATTCGGTCAATAATTGGACTGTATGCATAACCTTTTTTTCCGTTTCTTCAGTTGTTTTAACAGGGGGATGTGGGGTGTTTGTGTGTGCGCGCGTGAGTGTGTGTGTGTGTGTGTCTTTGTCTGGGGGTTTGTTTTTGTTTTGGGTGGCGGGGTGGGAGTGTCTGCTCTTTGTTGTTTGAATTTCTGTATACATTCTTGTATCTGTGATTGTTGATTTTTCAATAAAAAAATAAAATAAAAAAAAAACAAAAAAAAAAAACATACCAATTATATATATTAAAGCAGATCACCTTTTCGACCGGAACATTCCGCTTCAACAGATGGATGTGAAGTTTACTCAGACTTTGCTCATAGAACAACAGAACTTGGGCTCTGATGGGATACGCTCTATATAACAATTGCTTTAAAACACCAAAACATGAGAGGTGTTGAACTTCTATAATCACATGTGTGTCTGTTACTTCTACAGGCTGAATGATCTCCAAATTTCCACCAGTCACATGAGCCACAGTCAATTTAACCTCATCTGTACCTGCAACACATCAACCAGAACAAGGCACTTTGGATAAGATGAACAAACACAGGTTTTATCTCAGAGTAGCGATATATTGCAATACTCTATATCAACTATAGGACTGTGACATTACATAATTATATAGTGAGAAAACCTTGTTACTATTTTTACTGTTTATGTTTAATAGACACTTTACAAACTCATATATAGTAAGTTACTAAGTAACTATGAATTTATTTCTACAGTATAAGTCATAATTTTGAGAGTAATCTTGAAATATTCTGAAGTAACCTGGTCATAAATACTCAACCTTGTTGTTCGTGGAAGACTTTTAACTTTGGGGTACAACAATGAACTGTAATGTGCAATATCTGTTTTAGTGAGCAAACAACAGCAATTCTTTGGTTCCTTAAAGGTGCCCTGCCACACGTATTTCATTACTTTTGTGGTAATGTCTGAAGTTTACCATGGACTCTGTAACATTTTTTTGTGGAAATAATGCCTTGGTTACCTTGTTTCAAGCCATTCTAGTGTGGTATAGAAAGCCTGCAGGAAGACTCAGCTCGATTTGCACCAGTTCTCATTAATATTCAAATGAGCTATGCTGCTTGGCTCCGATTGGCTAACCGCTAGGATATGAGAGCATGACTATTCATTCACCCAGCGCTATAAGTAGCCTAGGCTAGAGGAAATTTGTTTACAATCACCTTGAATTGCTTCAGAACGGCTTCTTCACAAGCCCGTTGACGTTCAGCCGTCCTTGCTGTATAGGAAACTCACTGAGCTACACGAATCCTGGGGGCGTGGTCTCAAGTGGGAGAGCTCATGAATAGTAATGAGCTTGATCATTTCTACGTCACACTGAGCAGTTTTCTAACTGACCTGATTTCTCCGCTTATTTCTTTTAAGTGGCTAGAACTGACCGGGGAGGTAACAGTTCGTTTTCAAATTTACGACACAACACAAACACATATGGACCTAACACATATCAAAAAATACAAGTAAAAACGGTTTTGTGTGGAAGGGCACCTTTAAGTAGCTTTTCGGACCAAATAAGACTGACTGGAACCCTGTACCAAGACTTCATTTCACTACACTGTCACAGCTTTCACTTTATTTATTACCAATTTATTATAAGTAAAATATAAGCTTTAGTCAAAAATCAACTTACGGGTTTCACAGTGTGGAAGGTGCAGGCGATGGATTGAATTTAAATAGCACTCGATATTGTACAGAGGTCCTGCTGGCTCCATGTTGTGTAATCCATCCAAGACATGGCTGTCCCAGGACACTACTTTATACATCAGTCTGCCTTCCAGCTCCATCTCAAACACAAGGTCAGTGAATGTACACTTAAACTGTCCAGGTTGAAGGTGGAGAGTCCTGGAGAACAGAAAACCCAGGTGAGAAACATATCAGCTGTACTTCAGCAGTCAGGATTTAGTCTGAATTCAGAAATGAACAAGTCAACTGAATGAAATGAAATCAATGAAATGAACTTTGGTTTTATTGAAACCTACTTAACTAAAAAGTGGTAGGTAACAAAATAAATTAGTAAAGTTCTTTAAGCGCTTTGATAAAGACAAAAGAAAATCCACAGCTGGATGAATTTTACAGATTTCCACACATGTACAAAAGTTTACTTACCTGAACAAGTCATAGATATCCTCAGATATTTCAAAAAAATCATAAGTCCCTACAGAGGAGCCTGAGAGCTGTAAATAAAACAGGAGACCAGGTGTGTATTTTTATTACTTCAACACATTTAACTGATCAGTTGAACATCTGAATACACTGGATTAATTTTTCAATAGGTGAAGAGTGACAAATAAAATGGCCATTTATTTTTGAACTGATTTTAATTTTACTTCAATTTACATGTAATTTTTTGCATTAATTTCTATTTCAACAAACAAATGGTTTGGCCTGTAGTTAGTTAGATTTATAGTTATTAGTCAGCAGTAATCACTGTGTTCAATAAAACTGGAAGAATAAATAAAACACATTCTTACATTCATGCATGTTGGAGAGAAAAGGGTGTAAAGATATAATGTGAAGTTAGTCTGTTACAAAGCACCATGAACTCGAACACACACACACACACACACACACACACACACAATCACAATTATGGGCAATGAAGCAGAGATAATCCACCTACTGACCTGTTTTGGTGAGATTGGATGATAGAGACTGGACATAGAGGCCTTCGAAAAACTGTCTAAAAATATTCATACAAAACAAATTATTTTCAGAGAGAATTCTGTCTTCCTTGTCAAAGAGTACAGGAGCTGTACTGGAACTCCAGAAGTGTTCCAGCTTTAAATTAATTTAACATTAATATGTAAATATCTTCATTTATTTTCTATTTCTAACAAAGCACAATCACAGTGTTTGTTGACTCTCAAATTTGTTGTTTGTTATTTCTTAAATACCTTATTTATAATTGTACAAACTATTTAAAACCATATTTTATAACCTACAAATTTCACTACATTATGTTCTCAAGCTCTCCTTCTGAGGAATGTTAAAATTGAAATTGAAAAGAAAACACACTAAAATCTTTTCAGACTTAACCCACGTTTAATGTGATATAGTGAAAAACAAAAGTAAAGTAGAAAACAAATAAAAATGCTTTAATAAAGAAAAAAAAAATACTCTAAGCAACTCACCAAGCCTGGAACTTGGTGAAGGTATAAAAAGTTTTCCACCTTCACTCTGTGCTTTCTTTGCTCTTCTCCCCGTATTTTGTTGAAGGTATTGTGATATCACTGTGTTTTCAGAAGTTTTCAGAAGACAGCCTTTTCCTGCCACCATCTCCTCAATCTTCTCCATCAGCTCTGAGACCTGAGAGACATCGTCTCTCTTTTTATTATTAAAAACATGATATTTGTTCCCACATTTCTCTACCAGCCACTGCAGAGTCTGTCCTTCACTCTCAATGTGTCTCTCTATGGTTGTGTCTCCCAGAGAGTCTCCAAAGGTGAACAGAACTATGGTGTGATTCCAGACTGTCCAGCCGAGAAGACCTACGTATTCGACTAACGCATTTCTCTCTTTTTCTCTAAATGCAAAGTCCAAACGTATAACCAGCAGTACAGCGTGTGGACCTGGAGGACACAAGGACACACTGGTCTGAATCTCCTGTTTGAGGAACTGCTCCACAGCTTTATCTCTCTGCCATCCTGGAGCTTCAACCACAGTGATCTTTCTCTCAGTTGCATTTCCCTGTCTCTTCACACACTGTGAAGTTTGGTTGAACTCAAATTTTTCCTCGCCCAGGATGGTGTTTCCTGATGAACTTTTCCCAGCATTGCTGTAGCCCAGCAGCACAATCCTCACTTCCGGCAGATGGTGTATTACCGCTGGATAAAAACACAGACTTTAAGTTACCCTGCTGTTCCTTCTAATAATTAGTAACTGTACATATAATTAATAAAGCTTCATTGTACACCTTTAATACAGAAAAACACAAACAGGTAAGATTTTAAAACATATACAGAAGTGATTCAATGTCTATTATATCATATCAACATACCAATTACAATGTTTTATTAATTAATGAGTGGAGATCATACTGATTCATAAATATTTGATCTCACTGAAAAAATATGATTGCATTCATGCACAGACTTACACATGTGTTTTCTAATGTCTTCCCTTTTCTTTGACACCTTCATCAACCTCTCTGTTGACCTCTTTTCCTCTGCTTTTTTCTGCTCCACATTTTGCAATATCTCTCTGTCTATTTCCAAATGGCAGCCACTGTTCCCTGCCACCATCTTCTCAATCTTCTCCAGCAGCTCTGAGACCTGAGAGACATCGTCTCTCTTTTTATTATTAAAAACATGATATCTGTTCCCACATTTCTCTACCAGACACTGCAGAGTCTGTCCTTCACTCTCAATGTGTCTCTCTATGGTTGTGTCTCCCAGAGAGTCTCCAAAGGTGAACAGAACTATGGTGTGTCTCCAGACTGTCGGGCCGAGAAGACCTACGTATCTGACTAACGCTCTTCTCTCTCTTTCTGTAAATTCAAAGTCCAAACGTATAACCAGCAGTACAGCGTGTGGACCTGGAGGACACATGGTCACACTGGTCTGAATCTCCTGTTTGAGGAGCTGCTCCACAGCGTTATCTCTCTGCCATCCTGGAGCTTCAACCACAGTGATCTGTCTCTCAGTTACATGTCCTTGTCTCTTCACACACTGTGAAGTTTGGTTGAACTCAAATTTTTCCTCGCCCAGGATGGTGTTTCCTGATGAACTTTTCCCTGCATCTCTACAGCCCAGCAGCACAATCCTCACTTCTGAGAGACGATGCAGGTCACCCGCTGACAACAAAAACCAAAAACAAACATCTAATTAAAACATTTGATATGACAAATGACAAATAAAACACAATCTAAAAACTCACCAGAACTGGTGCTACTGCAGGCCATCGCTGACTACGTCTCTGTATCTTAAACCGCTGCAATACATCAAACAAACAAAAGTAAGTTTGTTTTTATCTTTCAACCACTGCTCATATTGGAATCCCCAAAAATTATTATATCAGGGTTCCCACACGTCCTGGAAAACCTGGAAATCCTGGAAAATTAATGACCAATATTCCAGTCCTGGAAAACACATGGAAAATGATAGAAAACATAAATTGTCCTGGAAAAAAATCTTGTTGTCCTAGAAAATTATTATTTTTAAATGTTCTTGCTCATTTAAAGAACAGTTTACAACTGGTCAAAACAATTAACGTTAGTAACAGAATACAGAAAACAGAGTTTTGACGGGTTTTTTGTTATGCTGTTTAAACTCGCTGTGACGGATGACGCTGTCTTGTGTAAACTTAAAAACACGTTTGCAAATGTGATATTGATTTTTGCAACAGTTGACTAAACAAGAAGATAAGTGACTTCCTTTCTATCCTTCACTAACCATAGTAGTTCCAAACAAAGCCGGCGCAGAACGTTTTTAGCAACATACAATATAGTGGCGTTTCTTTGAATATGCGTTTAGGATGAAAAGAAAAAGAAAGTCGAAACTGCCATTGAGAGGAAAAGAAAAGACGTTTTTTAGACTTCTGGAGAGAAGAACATATTGCTTTAGGCCGTGAATCTGTGATCCTTGTCTTTTTTCTAAATTTGAAATATCCTGGAAAAGTCCTGGAAACTGATCTCTGAAAAAGAGTGGGAACCATGTTATATGCATGTTATATTATATTTTATTATTTTATTAGATTATTTTTTCATATAATAGAGTACAGAGTCATGTTGTAATAGAGTAGAGTCATGTTGTACAGAGGACGATACATGGATATACCAGAACAGTTTGAATACAATATTAGACGTGTCATGTCGAGTCACAGCATTATGATTATAAAGCAGACAGAGAAATGAAGGAAAACAGAACGAATCACTCAAACTGGTAGTTTAAACTAGATGTAAAAGAGAGAAAAAGGACATAAAACATTACATTTATAACAAAATGTAATGAACTTATTCAATTCAAGACATTAAACTCTCAGTTCAGACAGAGAACACATCTGTACAGCTGTAAAACACTTCCGGTTTGGGAACGCTGTGCGCATCTAGCTGCCGCTCCATGCTGGGTTATTGTTTTGATTTGTTTTGTTTTGTTTGTTTGCCTGCTGCGTTAATTCACGTCTCGGAATTGTTTGGATTACTTCCCGATCTGAGGAATTTCCATATGTTTGGATGGTATCTTTTGCCTTTCGCCGTGTTAGAGAGTTGGAGAGCGGCAGGAAAAGTTTGGTTTCGCGAGCCCTCTGCCCTCTCGATCCTCCATCGATCTGACTAACTATGAGGTGAGTTAACACTCTACTTGTGGATTGTCTGTTAGCATACTGTTTGGTC
This sequence comes from Tachysurus vachellii, assembly GCF_030014155.1. Taxonomy (NCBI): domain Eukaryota; kingdom Metazoa; phylum Chordata; class Actinopteri; order Siluriformes; family Bagridae; genus Tachysurus; species Tachysurus vachellii. The sequence goes on along the minus strand of NC_083485.1, from coordinate 1,933,124 downwards.
AGGTAGCTGCCCTTTCCTGTGCTTTTGTTGATGTTGGGTTGGGTTCGGTTCTGGCTAACGCGGTAATGCTGTCGGCTGACTTTTCCATGGCTCTTTTCAACATGTTAAAGCTTCTGGCATTTACTATTCTATCTCTGGCTATTTTTGGTTTCAACAACAATCATATGGAAATGGTATACAAGCCCTGCGAGCTAATGGCTCTAAATGGGCACTGGCGCCTCGACCCCGCGACGTATGACCATTGCCGCTCATCTGGTATCCTTCGTCGCCCAAGATATTTACATCGCTCTTCCAGAAGGAGATATGTCCTTCATCAGTCATCATCGTCTGTGATCCCCTCTATCTGGTCTAGTAGCAGGGCTATGAAACAGTCGGCATGCTCTCATAATCGACATCGCTCCCTTGTCAACATTAATATGACTGACTCTGTGATTAAGCATACCCCTGCTGTCAATGGAACAAATAAACACTGTGCCCTTCTAAATTGTCGATCTATCTCAGACAAAGGCACCTATATGAATGAGCTAATAGTTGACAATAAATTTGATATGTTATTTCTCACAGAGACTTGGCAGGTACCAGATGATTTTATCCACCTGAATCTGCTTACCCCTATTGGATACCGGCATATGTCAGAACCACGTACAACTGGTAAAGGGGGTGGTCTTGCTGTCATTTTTCGTGCGTCATTAACTGTCTCTAAATTGGTTTTTCACAATACCACGACATTTGAGTACATGGTGATGAAGCTTGGTACCAAACATCCCATTGTACTTATATTAATTTACAGACCACCTAAACAACAAAGTGATTTTTTTCTCAGAACTCAGTGAACTACTAACCCAAGCATGTGCTGTGTCGTCCCAAGTTATTCTTCTTGGTGATTTCAACATTCATGTTGATACTGCTTGCTCCACTGCTACTCAGCTAAATGTTGTCTTTGATTGTTTTGACCTCATCCAGCATGTTAATTTTCCAACTCATACTCATGGTCACACGCTTGATCTTGTTTGTATATCTGTTCTGAATAATATCTCTGTTGACAGTATAGCTACCCCTCTTTCTGACCATAGACTCATTTCCTTTGATTTTACATTTATCTGTCCAGTCAACCACATCAAAAATCTAACCATACGTTATCGTCATTTAAATACTGTTGACACTAGCTCCTTTTGTGATTCTGTTGCCTCCTCTACTCTTTCTGATGTGCTAAATTTAACTTGCCCATCAATGATTTATGACAAGTATTGCTGTTCTGTTGAAAAATTGTTGGATGAGTTTGCCCCAACTAAGATTAGGTCTGTCCCTTTGTCCCATTCCTCCCCGTGGTTCAATGCAGAGCTTCGAGGTTTGAAGGTCAAATGTAGACAACATGAACGTCTCTTCAGGAAAACTGGTTCAACTGGACATTTTCTTATATTTGCCGAATGTCTTCAGCAATATAAATTGGCCTTAAATACAGCCCGCTCTTCCCATATCTCCAACATCATTAACAAAGCAAGCAATAGGCCCAAAATGTTATTTAGCACAATTAATAAACTGACTCAAGCACCAAAGCACAGCCTTAGTGACTCTGAATCCATGGTTATGTGCTGCTTTTTCCTGAACCATTTCCAGGGTAAGCTAGATACTCTGTATGCGACATTTGGTGAGGAACCAACTACTGATGAGCATATGAAATCTCAATCTAATAATTCTATGACAACCCTAGCCTTAACCAATTCCTCATTAATCACTGAGTTAATACAAAAATCTAACTCCTCATCATGTACTCTTGATCCTGCACCTACTTTCCTGCTAAAAGACTGTACATCGGCGATTTCTGCCCCCATCTCCCACCTTATTAATATGTCATTTATCTCCTCTACTGTACCTGTGTCACTTAAGACTGCTGCTGTTACTCCCATACTCAAAAAGACTAATCTAGACCCGGCAGACTTATCCAACTACCGCCCTATTTCCAACCTGCCATTTGTATCAAAGATTATGGAAAAGGCTGTGGCCTCTCAGCTGCAGTCATTCCTAGCTGGTAACAACCTCTTTGATATTTTTGAATCTGGCTTCCGCCAACAGCATAGCACGGAGACCGCGCTAGTAAAGGTTGTTAATGATCTTTTACTCACTGGAGACTCAGGTAGTCTCTCTATATTTCTGTTATCAGATCTCAGAATTCCAAATCTCCTACTGTCTTACTTAAACATGGTGTCCCACAGGGCTCTGTTCTTGGTCCACTTCTATTCATTCTGTACATTCAGCCGCTTGGCAACATCATTCGTCGACATGGTTTTAGCTATCATTGTTATGCTGATGATATTCAGTTATACACTACCTGTCAACCAGATTCTGTTAATGTAAAATCCTCACTTTCCTCTTGTGTTAGCGAGTTAAAACTATGGCTACACTCAAATTTTCTTAGCCTGAATCTGGGTAAAACCGACATTCTGATAACTGGTCCTCCATCTCTAATAAAAAAACAACTCTGTGGACTTTAGTCTTGATCTGGATGCTACTACGATTTTCCCCTCAGCTACCGTTAGAAATTTAGGTATCATATTCGACCCCTCACTATCCTTTGATGCCCATATTCGCAGCCTTTCTAAAACGTCTTTTTTTCATTTACAACGCATTGTCAAACTGCGACCTTTTATCTGCAGAAATGATGACGAATGAACATTAGTACATGCTCTGATTACGTCTCGTCTCGATTACTGCAATTCACTCTTCTCTGGACTATCAGCTCACTCTATTTCACGTTTACAGTACATACAAAACTTGGCTGCCAGAATGTTAACCTCCAATAAAAAAATCTGCCCACATCACCCCTATATTATTTGATCTTCACTGGCTGCCAGTCTTATCACGCATAAAATATAAAATCATACTGCTCACTTATAAGGCACTAAATGCTCTCCCCCCCCCATCTTTCCGATCTTCTCTCATCCTATGAACTTCTTTGTATTCCTAGGTACCGTTTATCCTCTGCAGGTGGCAGATCCTTTTCTGTCATTGCTCCAACACTATGGAACTCCCTACCCATTGCACTCAGAACCATCACCACTCTGTCTGAATTTAAATCAAGGCTTAAGACCCACCTTTTCAACCTTCACTACCAGTAAATGGATATATATTAGGAGTCCTTAATTTTTCTGAAATGTGGTGTATGTATTGTGTACTATGTAGAGTCCTATCTCTTGTACTGTATGTTTTTGTGTTTAGTCCTGTCTTCTGTTATTATCTCATGCAGCTGCATGTGATCTTTCGTCCTGGGCAAATGCCCGATGTATATGTATGTTACCTTGTAAAGCGTCCTTGAGCTTGGGAAAGGCGCTATATAAATTAAACATATTATTATTATTATTATTATTATTATTATTATTATTATTATTATTATTATTATTATTATTAAATCAGATCATGTAACATAAAGTTTTGATGCTTGAACACGATTTATATTTGTTATTAAATAAACAGATTATGGGCAGTTGATTCCTACCTGACTTTGTATCTGCTGAGAAAGTGACAGATTCTTCCAGTTTACTTTCTTCTTTAGACTTTATGCTGCAGACTGTGGAGGTGAACCAAAGATTTATGTGTTGCTCAGTCAGGAAAATAAAGAATAAGAAGAAAATATCCGAGTCTGTGTGAATCAGAACCAGCAGGTTGGGTCTGTATAGTTCTGCTAAATAAAAAGTTGCGGGAAAAAACGTCTTCCGGGTAAGTTAGAAAAACGGTTTTATCCGTTTGCGCATGTGCGCAAATCAGGACGTATATTTAAATGTAAACGTGACACTTCCGCGAACAAACATTTTCTTGTTTTGTGTCAGTATCTTGTTGATTATGCTGATAAAAGTCTACCCTCTCATTCTACTGTAAAGGTTTATGGTGCAGTTTTGAATCCATCAGTGACTGAAAGCACAGACATTTGTTAGATGAAGGTGTGGATGCTGTGAACATACAGAACCTTTCTTAAAGACAGGATTTTATGTTCTTTATGTTCTTTTTGTCCAGTGCGAGCTGAGAACACATATTCTACCTGTTTACTTTCTTCAAGAAGTTGGGTTTGTATAGTTCTTTAACTTCAACAGTTCAACACTGGACTATACACACACTGCATTCATACTGCATTTATACACACTGGACTATACATACACACTGCATTTAATTTAATATAATAATCTATCTGTACCACTGGACATTTCTGTATCTGTACAGTCTGTTGCACCTTAACATATTACATATATATAATATTTATATTTATACTTATACTTATAACTAATAGTACACAGTGTGTACTGACTATGTATGAGCACATTGCATCTTTTTCACATTTGCACATTTCACCTGGTAATGAGCATTTTGCACATTTTTTTACCCGTATGTAAACTGTTCTTAATTTCTGTTTCTTAATTACTGTATGCAAATTGTTCTGCAATTTCTGGAACACGCTCCCAAGAATTTCACTCACCATGGCACGTGTTGTGGTGATGTGACAATAAAAGTGACTTGACTTCTTGTAAATGAAAAGATGCGTGAAAATTTATTTCCGGGGAATTCACCAACTTCACGCAATATGCACACGTGAAAAATCAGGACATTTATCAGTTTAATGTATAAAACATTTTATTTTACTGTAAAAGTCCATAGTGTAATTTTTAACACACCCTTTCATCAGTGACCAAAAGAAGAGAAATTTGTTAGATGAGGGTGTGGATCAGTGGCGTTGTGAGTGTGGCACTTCAGGGGCTTAAACCCCTCATCTACTGTCAAAAGCCCCTAGTGTTTTGAAGACTAAAAACAGTTTTACACCACAAATACTTTAGACTTTAGACTTGAGACTTTATTTCATACTTATGTCACAATGATTATTTATTTATTTATTTATTTATTTTTATTAAAAAAAGGCTTTAACCAACTTTATGAGAAATAGGCTTCCGTAAAACAGCCAAGAAATTCAACTTAGGAAAAAGACCCAGTGGGCATTAGGGCAATAATGACCACCACCAACTTGTCAGCATTAGTACCCTAAAACCATGTGTATCATATTTTCTAACAGGATCCTTGAACCATAAATAACTGATCCTAAAATGATCACCTGTTAAAGTATTTCAGCCTTCTTTTTGATTTTGTTATTTATTTAGATTTTTTTTTTTTTTTTACAGACATGCTGCTAAAGAAGGCAATTTCTTATTTCAGTTATAGATTTTTTTTTTATTTACTGTTTGAAAGGATAATAATAATATTCTGAACTACAAACCCCAATGCCTTTTAATAAAACACAGTAAAGAAAATCCTCTACAATAATACTTGGGGAGCTCTGGATACAGGATAATGTATTGAGTATAGTGTTCAGTATAGAACAGGAGTAGACACTGTTGGTCCTGTAGAGCTGCTGTCCTGCAGAGTTTAGATCCAATACTGATAAAAACCTCACCTATGTGTAGCTTTAGTAATCTTGAAGACATTGCTAAAATCTACAGGACAGTGTCTCTCCAGGACCAACACTTCCTATTAACATGCAAATAACATTTTAGACTATACATAGTATTGATACTTATGTTGGCTTTGTAGAAGCCAACATTCTGTTTTCCTATTTAATCTTCTTCTTCTTCTTCTTATTATTATTATTATTATACAAAAATTTATCAGCAGTTACTGTATCTGTGAGTGAAATGTGTATTTAAAGTTATTAAAGTTAAAGTTACAAATGGCATTGATCATGAGATGATGGGAAAATGGCCCCCAGAAAATGTCTTTACATGGGGCCCAAGAATCAGGTCTACACCCCTGTGTGCATGTGATTCACTCTGTTAAACCTCCACTAATCCAGACCCGATCCCGACTCCAGATCCGTCACTAAATCGTGATGTTTCTCTAGAAGAATTTGATAGAATTGAGCTTTCGCAGCTCGTCCTGCTGAGTTGAGATATTTGTACACTTCTCTCATTTTGTCTTGGGATGTTGCCTCTATATTGATCTTATTGTACATTTCATGAGTAATAATGTTCTTGGATATTAGACAGTCTACTATCTCCATTACTGAAGGAACTCTCTGAATGAGATCAGGTTTGTGTTTATCCACAAAATCAGCACCTAAAATACACACAAACAAATTATTTGAAACATTAAACTCACTTTTTGACAATCTACACATTACACATTCAGTGCATCAGGATCCATTCAGTGCTCACACTAACTGGATTATTGTTCCATAGAAAACCAATGTGAAACTTCCAGTGAGTAAAATGGTTCAGAAAGTCTTACCGGGTGAATCGTTACTGTTTGAGACTCTACATCTACCTGATGTGGCAAGACAGAAAATAATTAACATACATGCAGAGCTACAGTTCCTGAAAAAGAGCAGAACTCATTCATTCATCATCATTAACCAGTCATATACAACCTTTCACTAAATGTCTGGAGAAACATCTCTATAAGTACTAGGGTTGGGAACCGAGAACCGGTTCTTATTCAGAACCGGTTCTGTTTTTTAACAGGAACAGGAACCGCGCGGAATTTTCAAGTTTCGGTTCCAAACGCGGTTCCGATGCGATGACGGGCAAAGCGCTGTGAGCGGTCACTTTAAATAGCCATGTCTTACCTCATGAATATTCATTGTTTTACAGTCACACAAACAAATTAACGCAGCTTACCACAGAAATCAGTCACTCGCACTGCTGTGCTGAGGTTCGCTTTGTGTTAAACATGTCTAAAAAAATGTCAGCACAACAATGAAGCACTGAACCCACTGAGAGGGTTTTCTCCACAGCTGGAGATACAATAAGTCAGGAAAGGTCTCATCTTCTCCCAGAGAAAGCAGACGTTAATTTTTCTTCAGAAAAATTGCTAACTGTTTTGCTAAGTTGTAATTCTGGATGTTAAATTTGATGTTGGATTTATTTAAATTTAAATTTATATGAATTGAAGTGCTCTGTTTAAAATATTTAAAGAGTGATTAATAAACACAAATGGAATTGTTTAAGTATTGTGCATTATTTTTCACATTTCTTTTATTATGGAATCGGAATCAGAACCGGGATTCTTAAGGCAGAACTGGAACCGGAATCGGAACCGGAAAATTTCTTTTGATACCCAACCCTAATAAGTACATGAATTTAGAATAAACTCTCCTAAAGATGCATGAATGGATGGATGGACAGATGACTAAATGAATGAAAGAGAGACAGACTTAGCCCTGCTGACCCACTGATACCAGCCTCTCATAAAAGTTTTTAACCCCCATTTTAACATTTGGTTACCTGTAAGAACAACAGTCCGAGGCTTCCACACCACCTGGTCTTTTTCATCCAAAATACTTAATGTGACTTTTTTAACATCAGTATTGAGGAACACCTCAAATGTAGGGTGGTAGTTTGGGTCATAGTCACGATCAAACTTCTCCTGCTGAGTAAACAGGTGACATAAGGAGACAATATTACAGAAGACAACAATGAGCCAATAAACCTGTTGTACAATGACATGAGCAGTTTTACGTTACCTCTGGTTGAGAAACATAATCACAGTCATCAGTTTTACAGCAGGTCCTGTATGTTTTACGAGGGCTCAGTATACATTTGGAGCTTGTTGTAATGTATGTGAATCTCTGATGTTTTTTCTGCACCTGTTATTCCAAAAAAAGTATTTAAACAAATGTAATAAAAATATTAGAAATATTTTATATTTTATTTTGTTGACAGTAACATGAGTACGTGTCTAACAGTAAAATATCTTCATTGCACATGAGAACAGCATCAGGAATAAAGATCACTAACATATAACTTTAAACATAATAACTACATATATTAAAGCAGATCACCTCTTCGACCGGAACATTCCGCTTCAACAGATGGATGTGAAGTTTACTCAGACTTTGCTCATAGAACAACAGAACTTGGGCTCTGATGGGATACACTCTGTGTAACAATGGCTTTAAGAGACCAAAACATGAGAGGTGTTGAACTTCTATAATCACATGTGTGTCTGTTACTTCTACTGGCTGAATGATCTCCACATTTCCACCAGTCACATGAGCTGCAATCAATTTAACCTCATCTGTACCTGCAACACATCAACAACCAGAACAAGGCACTTTGGATAAGATGAACAAACACAGGTTTTATCTAACACTAGCGATATACTGCAATACTCTAAATCAACTATAGGACTGTGACATTACATAATTATATAGTGATCAGTAAAACCTTGTTACTATTTTTACTGTTTTTGTTTAATAGACACTTTACAAATTCATATATAGTAAGTTTCTAAGTAACTATAAATTTATTTCTACAGTATAAGTCATAATTTTGAGAGTAATTCTGGAATATTCTGAGGTACCTGGTGTAAGAAATTAAACAGTATAAAATGCTTGACCAGGATTTGCTCTGGATTCTCACTGACTCCGATGAACCCAAAGTACTTCATGTATTTTGTCACTGCTATGCTGGAATAAACATCTTGTTCTTCATTAAGATCTTCACCATCATCGTCTTATTTTTACACTACGCTTATTTTTATTTCTTACACTAGTCATAAACACTCAACCTTGTTGTTCTTGGGAGACTTTTCACTTTGGCATACAACAATGAACTGTTATGTGCAATATCTGTTTTTGTAAGCAAACAACAGCAATTCTTTGGTTCCTTAAGTAGGATTTTATTTTATTTTAAATAAAATATAAGCTTTAGTCAAAAATCAACTTACGGGTTTCACAGTGTGGAAGGTGAAGGCGATGGATTGAACTTCCATAGCACTCGATATTGTACAGAGGTCCTGCTGGCTCCATGTTGTGTAATCCATCCAAGACATGGCTGTCCCAGGACACTACTTTATACATCAGTCTGCCTACCAGCTCCATCTCAAACACAAGGTCAGAGAATTTACACTTAAACTGTCCAGGTTGAAGGTGGAGAGTCCTGGAGAACAGAAAACCCAGGTGAGAAACATATCAGCTGTACTTCAGCAGTCAGAATTTAGTTTGAATTCAGAAATGAACAAGTCAGAACTTTGGTTTTGTTGAAACCTACTTGACTAAAAAGTGTTAGGTAACAAAATAAGTTAGTAAAGTTCTTTAAGTGCTTTGATAAAGACAAAAGAAAATCCACAGCTGGATGAATTTTACACTTTCAGATATTTTATAGATTTCCACACATGTACAAAAGTTTACTTACCTGAATGTTTTGTCATGAGTCCCTATAGAGGAGTCTGGGTCCTGTAAATAAAACAGGAGACCAGGTGTGTATTTTTATTACTTCAACACATTTAAATGATCAGTCGAACATCTGAAAACACTGGATTATTTTTTGGATTTTTTCCAATAGTTGAAATTTTATTATTGAACTGATTTGCAAGTTCAAGTTCAAGTTTTTCTTTATTGTCAACTCTTCCACATGTATAGTACATACATAGAGAATTGAAATTGTATTTCTTTCAGTCCCAAGGTGCATAGAGATAATATTAACAATGGAAATTAAATAAAGCAGCACAAGACATATGGCAGATAAAGTGCAAGTGAGCAGACCAATGCTGCACAAATTGACTGGTGCATGTTGTCGTATGTTAGTGGGAGGGCGGAGTGGAAGGACCTGGGGATGTAGGATCTGGAGGGGTGGGTTGGGTTCATAGATCTGTGGTGCCTTGGGCAGTAAAGGGAAGGGGGGCAAGTTCGGGTGGGAGTTCAGCTTCCTGACAGCCTGATGAATGAGCTATCCTTCAATCTGTTGGTCCTTGCCCAGAGACTCCACAGTCTCCTCCCTGATGGCAGCAGACTAAAGAAGCTGTGTAATGGGTGGGTGAGATCGCCTGCAATGCAGAGGGCTTTGCGGGTGAGATGGGTCTCGTAAATGTCCTGGAGGGAGGGGGGAGAAACACCAATAATCTTCTCAGCTGCTCTCACTATGTGCTGTAGCATCTTCCTGCAGGATGCGTGGCAAGCACCGTACCACATAGTGATGCAGCTCAATAGGATGCTCTCGATGGTGCCTCTGTAGAAGGTGTGCATGATGGGGAGCGTGGCTCTGGCTCTTCTCAGTTTGCGGAGAAAGTGATTTCTTGGCCAGTGCTGCTGTGTTTTCAGTCCAGGAGAGGTCCTCTGTGATGTGCACACCCAAGAACTTGGTGCTACTCACTCTCTCCACAGTCGCACCGTTGATGGTCAGAGGAGCAGGCTGAGTGTGCGCTCTCCTGAAGTCGACCACAATCTCCTTCGTCTTCTCCACTTTCAGAGAGAGATTTTAATGTCTAGTTTCTACTTCAATTTTCCTGTAAATTTTTGCATTTATTTTTATTTTAACAAACAAATAGTTTGGCCTGTAGTTAGTTAGATTTATAGTTATTAGTCAGCCGTAATCACTGTGTTCAATAAAACTGGAAGAATAAATAAAACACATTCATTCACTCTTTAGTGCATGTTGGAGAGAAAAGGGTGTAAAGAGAGAACGTGTATGTGAAGTCAGTCTGTTACAAAGCACCATGAACACAAACACACATATACACACACACACACAATCACAATTATGGGCAATGAAGCAGAGATAATACACCAACTGACCTGTTTTGGTGAAAATGGATGATAGAATCTGGACATACGGGACTTCGAAAACCTGTCTAAAAACATTCATACAAAACATCAAATTATTTTCAGAGAGAATTCTGTCTTCCTTCTCAAACAGTACAGGAGCTTTAAATTAATTTAATATTCATATATATAAATACTTCATTTATTTTCTATTTCTAACAAAGCACAATCACAGTGTTTGTTGAGTCTAAAATTTGTTGTTTGTTTGTTATTTCTTAAATACTTTATACTCCAGCTCCACCTAACACTTTGTTAACAACTCGTCTGGACATCAGCTAAACAACACTTAGTACTGATCATGCACTTATAAATTAGTGTTACAGAGGATTACAGATGTATTAGCAACACATAACACAACCAATAAAAAGTAAATGTAGATGTACCTGAGTGCGTAGGATAAAGGACTTGGGTTGACCCATGGAGAACAATCTCACGCCAAGCTATTGAAAATAGGCACAGAATTCAGTCAGCATTCATGTGTGAACTAAATAAACAGTTCTTCTATTGAAAACTCAGTTGTTACTAAAGCTTAGTAACAGTACATTAAATTTTACATTCCTCATGAACCTGGCTTATAGTCTGTATTGTACAAACTATTTAAAACCATATTTTATAACCTACAAATTTCACTACATTATGTTCTCAAGCTCTCCTTCTGAGGAATGTTAAAATTTAAGGGTTTTGAAATTGAAAAGAAAACACTCTAAAATCTTTTCAGACTTAACCCACGTTTAATGTGATATAGTGAAAAACAAAAGTAAAGTAGAAAACAAATAAAAATGCTTTAATAAAGAAAAAAATACTCTAAGCAACTCACCAAGATCATCACATGCTAAAGCTATAAAAGGTCCTCCTCCTGCTCTCTGTTCTTTCTCTGTTCTCTTCCTCCCAGATTTAAGGTATTGAAATGTCCCTCTGTCCAGAAGACAGCCTTTTTCTGCCACCATCTCCTCAATCTTCTCCAGCAGCTCAGAGACCTGAGAGAAATCGTCTCTCTTTTTATTATTAAAAACATGATATCTGTTCCCACATTTCTCTACCAGCCACTGCAGAGCCTGTCCTTCACTCTCAATGTGTCTCTCTATGGTTGTGTCTCCCAGAGAGTCTCCAAAGGTGAACAGAACTATGGTGTGTCTCCAGACTGTCGGGCCGAGAAGATCTACGTATCTGACTAACGCTTTTCTCTCTTTTTTTGTAAATTTAAAGTCCAAACGTATAACCAGCAGTACAGCGTGTGGACCTGGAGGACACATGGACACACTGGTCTGAATCTCCTGTTTGAGCAGCTGTTCTACAGCTTTATCTCTCTGCCATCCTGGAGCTTCAACCACAGTGATCTTTCTCCCAGTTACATGACCTTGTCTCTTCAAACACTGTGAAGTTTGGTTGAACTCAAATTTTTCCTCGCCCAGGATGGTGTTTCCTGATGAACTTTTCCCAGCATTGCTGTAGCCCAGCAGCACAATCCTCACTTCTGACAGACGGTGCATTACTGCAGGATTAAAACACACACTTTAAGTTACTCTGCTGTTCCTTCTAATAATTAGTAACTGTACATATAATTAATAAACCATCATTGTACACCTTTAATGCAGAAAAACACAAACAGTTAAGATTTTAAAAGATGTACAAATGTGATTCAATGTCTATTATATCATATCAACATACCAATTACAATATTTTATTAATTAATGAGTGGAGATCATACTGATTCCTAAATATTTGATCTCACTGAAAAAATATGAATGCATTCATGCACGGACTTACATATGTGTTTTCTAATGTATTCCCTCTTCCTTGACACCTTCATCAACCTCTCTGTTGACCTCTCTTCCTCTGCTTTTTTCTGCTCTTCCACATTTTGTAATATCTTTCTGTCTATTTCCAAATGGCAGCCACTGTTTCCTGCCAGCATCTCCTCAATCTTCTCCAGCAGCTCTGAGACCTGAGAGACATCGTCTCTCTTTTCATTATTAAAAACATGATATCTGTTCCCACATTTCTCTACCAGCCACTGCAGATCCTGTCCTTCACTCTCAATGTGTCTCTCTATGGTTGTGTCTCCCAGAGTGTCTCCAAAGGTGAACAGAACTATGGTGTGTCTCCAGACAGTCGGGCCGAGAAGATCTACATATCTGACTAACGCTTTTCTCTCTTCTTCTGTAAATTTAAAGTCCAAACGTATAACCAGCAGTACAGCGTGTGGACCTGGAGGACACATGGACACACTGCTCTGAATCTCCTGTTTGAGCAGCTGTTCTACAGCTTTATCTCTCTGCCATCCTGGAGCTTCTACCAGAGTGATCTTTCTCTCAGCTGCATTTAATTGTCTCTTCACACACTGTGAAGTTTGGTTGAACTCAAATTTTTCCTCGCCCAGGATGGTGTTTCCCGCTGAACTTTTCCCTGCATCTCTACAGCCCAGCAGCACAATCCTCACTTCTAAGAGACGATGCAGGTCACCTGCTGACAAAAAAACCCCAAAAACATCAAATTAAAACATTTAATATGACAAATGACAAATCAAACACAATCTAAAAACTCACCAGAACTGGTGCTACTGCAGGCCATCGCTGACTACTGTACGTCTCTGTATCTTAAACCGCTGCAATACAACAAACAAACAAAAGTAAGTTTGTTTTTATCTTTCAACCACTGCTCATATTGGAATCCCCAAAAATTATTAGATGCATGTTATATGTTATGTCATTCATCTTCTACCGCTTATCCGAACTACCTCGGGTCATGGGGAGCCTGTGCCTATCTCAGGCGTCATCGGGCATCAAGGCAGGATACACCCTGGACAGAGTGCCAACCCATCACAGGGCACACACACACACACTCTCATTCACTCACACACTACGGACAATTTTCCAGAGATGCCTACCATGCATGTCTTTGGACCGGGGGAGGAAACCGGAGTACCCGGAGGAAACCCCCGAGACACGGGGAGAACATGCAAACTCCACACACACAAGGCGGAGACGGGAATCGAGCCCCCAACCCTGGAGGTGTGAGGAGAACGTGCTAACCACTAAGCCACCGTGCCCCCCTGCATGTTATATAATTTTTTATTATTTTACTAGATTATTTTCTCATATAATAAGAGTACAGAGTCATGCTGTACAGAGGACGACACATGGATATACCAGAACAGTTTGAAGACAACATTAGACGTGTCATGTCGAGTCACAGCATTATGATTATAAAGCAGACAGAGAAATGAAGGAAAACAGAGAACAAATCGCTCAAACTGGTGGTTTAAACTAGATGTTAAAGATAGAAAATGGACAAAAAACATTAAATTTATATCAAAATGTAACAAACCGACACCTGAATTGGATTCGATTCAAGACATTAAACTGTCAGTTCAGACAGAGACCACATCTGTACAGCTGTAACTCAGATCATGTAACATAAAGGTTTTGATGCTTGAACACGATTTATATTTGTTATTAAATAAACAGAGATTATGGGCAGTTGATTCCTACCTGACTTTGTATCTGCTGAGAAAGTGACAGATTCTTCCAGTTTACTTTCTTCTTTAGACTTTATGCTGCAGACTGTGGAGGTGAACCAAAGATTTATGTGTTGCTCAGTCAGGAAAATAAAGAATAAGGAGAAAATATCCGAGTCTGTGTGAATCCGAACCAGCAGGTTGGGTCTGTATAGTTCTGCTAAATAAAAAGTTGCGGGAAAAAAATCTTCAGAGGAATTTAGCAAACCAGTTTCCTCTCGCGCAAGTGCGCATGCGCGCAAATCAGGACGTTTATTTGAATGTAAACGTGACACTTCCGCGAACAAACATTTTCTTGTTTTGTGTCAATATCTTGTTGATTATACTGATAAAAGTTCTAGCTGTTGAGGAAATGACAAGCAGTCAGTTTAAACTACAGCTTTAGATCTTTTTATCAGATGCTATACTGAAGTGTAGTTACAAGAATTTCATAAGTAACAAAAGGCTTTTACTGACAATTACATTAAGTTTATGCAAAGAGTCAGTACTTGTAGTTTTAACCCTTCTTTTTCAAGACCTCTGCAATTCGCCAATCGTCAATCAACTTCTGAGCCACATCCTGACTGATGTAACTTTTTTTACTTGCTTTTTCATTTGCACGTGACTTTGGTGCCATCTATCGGTCAGCTGTAGATAATAATACTTTAAACAATAGTAGTCAATACTACTCACTTACTCTTTCTACCGTTTATCCGAACTACCTCGGGTCACGGGGAGCCTGTGCTTATCTCAGGCGTCATCGGGCATCGAGGCAGGATACACCCTGGACGGAGTGCCAACCCATCGCAGGGCACGCACAGACGCACACCGGACAATTTTCCAGAGATGCCAATCAACCTACCATGCATGTCTTTGGACCGGGGGAGGAAACCGGAGTACCCGGAGGAAACCCCCGAGGCACGGGGAGAACATGCAAACTCCACACACACACAAGGCGGAGGTGGGAATCGAACCCCCAACCCTGGAGGTGTGAGGCGAACGTGCTAACCACTAAGCCACCGTGCCCTCTTAGTCAATACTATAAAATACCAAATATTAACCAACAAAAATACAAATATCGTCGTTATGTTTTTATGTCATTCCCAAGTATTATTTTAATATTTGTATTAAAGTATTACATTTGTAAGCAAACTAGATCAAATGATCTGTAATGTTTTAACATTATATCTATGAATGAATGATTTTACAAAATGTCTAAGTATTGTTTTCTTCGTCATATATTTTATTTGAATTTTAGTAGATTATTCTCTGGATCTATTATTCTATTGTTAAAAAACAATTATAAAATGGAGATTTGTTGATAGTGTGGGGAAAAACCTTTCCTGTATACACCTCTACATTTAACATGGGTTTATTTATTTTCTCACAAATTAGTGGGAAGAATTATTACTTTTCATAAATATCACACTGCTGGCTGTCAGTGATGATCCTCTCTGTTTTGCAGAGCCTGAAAGATAATAAGATGTGATGTGACTTGCAGTTTCATATCATCTTCCTTTTGGTTCATTTCCTACCAAAAGCTTCCCAGATATTCACTGAATCTGTTATGGAATTCCATAAACTATGATTTCTCTGCATGTGATTCACTCTGTTAAACATCCACTAATCCAAACCCGATTCCGACTACAGCACCGTCACTATATCGTGATGTTTCCCTTGAAGAATTTGATCGAATTGAGCTTTCGCATCTATTTCAGCTGTAAAGATGATCATGTTAATTAAAGGCTCTGAATTTGTTATAAAATAAACAGAGACTATGGGCAGCTGATTCTTACCTGAAACTACTTTCTTTATTGTACTGTACTGTATGCTGCAGGTTATGGAGGCGAACCAAAGAATTATATTTTTTATATTTTTTAAAAAATGACGAAGGAGAGTTTATGTGTATCAGAAGCAACAGGTTGGGTGGGTTTAGTTCAGCTAGATGAAAAGTTTTCAGGAGAATACACCAGCTCGGTTTCCCTGTGCAGAAGTACGCGTGCGTTAGTCAGGTAACGTAAACACGCGCACACGTGACACAAAACAATAACATTTACACAAAACGATCCTTTTCAAATATACAAGTGTTAATACTTTTATTTGTTTAAGGTATAGATGATCCGTTTCACAGTCGAAACCTCTGACACGAACATATTCCTATTTTACTTATAAAACTATATTACTTATTCTTATAACATTCAAATTTTTTATATTTTATGGTCATCTGAATTTCATTCGATTTTTGGACTGATGTCTGAAGACCCGAACAACCTCCATCATGAGTTCCTACAGCACCAGTATGAGGGTCAGGTGCATGAAAAAATGATGGAGGCTATCCTTCTATCCGTGATTAGAGTTGTTGAGTAAATGACAAATAGTCAGTCATGTCTATACTTTTTTTTTTTCATATCTATACTTACTTTTTCCTTTGTAAATGATTTTTGTTCTATCTACTGGTGAGCTCAGTCTTATAGTCATAGCCAAGAGGAATTCAAGAACAGGACAATAGGCAGGTGTGTATGCTGTGGTTACACCTTGACATGAATAATTATGGTACAGTATATGACAACAACAAAATTTCGAAGAAAAAAAACTCATTTTTTCTTTGTGTTTGTGATGATTAGTGCAAGACACATTAAAACCAAATACTCTATTCCTACCTACTTAAGATTAAAAGAAATATTTGCAAGTAATAACAAATTGTAGCTTTTTTGTTTGTTGATTTAACATGATCACATTAACACAGGATTATAATAATGAAACCTAATCTCTTAATCTCTATATTTCTTCTACACAAACAAATCTGTCATGTGTTTTACTCTGTTAAATGTCCACTACACCTGAGTCGACTGCAGCTCCGTCACTAAATCGTGATGTTTCTCTCTGAGAATTTGACAGAATTGAGCTTTCGCAGAATGTCCTGCTGAGTCGAGATATTTGTACACTTCTCTCATTTTGGCTTGCGGTGTTTCCTTTGCATGGATATTACTGAACATTTCGTTAGTTATAATTTTCCTGGCTATTAGACAGTCTGCAATCTCCATTACTGAAGGAACTCTCTGAATCAAAGCATCTCGGTGTTGATCCACGAAGGCAGCACCTAAAATACAAACAATCAAAAATCAAAACGACGTAAACTTTCTTGCACTCGAACAGGATTCAAATCAGTGATTCTGTAAGGAACTGCATTTCAAACACACGCCAGTAATGTTTACAGTAATTACCAAATTACCAAATGTTTTATTAATAACCAAAATGGGGGGGACACGGTGGCTTAGTGGTTATCACGTCCGCCTCACACCCTCAGGGTTGGGGGTTCGATTCCCGCCTCCACCTTGTGTGTGTGGAGTTTGCATGTTCTCCCTGAGCCTCGGGGGTTCCTCCGGGTACTCCGGTTTCCTCCCCCGGTATAAAAAAACATGCATGGTAGGTTGATTGGCATCTCTGGAAAATTGTCCGTGTGTGCGTGAGTGAATGAGAGTGTGTGTGTCCTGCGATGGGTTGGCACTCCGTCCAGGGTGTATCCTGCCTTGATGCCCGATGACGCCTGAGATAGGCACAGGCTCCCAGTGACCCGAGGTAGTTCGGATAAGCGGTAGAGAATGAATGAATGAATGAATGAATGAATGAATGAATAACCAAAATGTTTGCATGTGTCTCTGCTCTGATGTTAGACAGACTTACCTATTAGATCCATGTTGGTTGCCTCTGACTCTGTACCTGATGTCACAAGACAGACAATAAGACCTGAGACTCAGACCTCAGAGTCATCAAAAACGTACTCTTAGTAAAAGTCTATAGAGGAAATTTAAACAGTACCATTTTTCATCCAAACTAAAAACAAAAATGCTACAGAGACCACAATCAAACGTGACATCAAGTAACAGCAGCTACTACATTCCCACAATAGACAAACGTGTGACATGCAGGCACAGAATGGAAGAATCTTTCTTGACTAGAAAGAAATCAGAATCAGAGTCTAGATTTTTATTGTGACCGTTAGTGGTGGTGTCCTGGTGGTCCTACTGTACTTTCACAATCCTAAATGCCTACTGAAGCCTTATCAAGGTTAACCCGTGTACACTGGCCACTCCTAGATGTGTGTGTGTTGTGTACAGTATGTTTGAGAAAAATGAACATTTGGTTACCTGTAATTAAGACTGTACGAGGCGTCCACACCTCCTGGCGTTTTTCATCCAGAAGACTTAATATGACTTGATTAACCTCAGTATTAAAGAGCACCTCAAATGTAGGGTGGTAGTTGGGTCCATAGTCACACTCAAACGTCTCATCCTAAGAAATCAGAAGATGGAGAGAGATCCAGTCACCTGAGCAAGATGATGATGATGATGATGATGATGATGATTTGTTGTATAATGAGTAATTCTACTTTACCTCTGGTTGGTGTTTGTAGTCACAGTTATTAGACTTACAGCACGGCTCATAGGTCTTACCGGGGCTCAGCTTACACATGGAGGTCGTCTCAATGTACACGCTGCACTCATGTTGTTTCTGCACCTTCAAGATGAAACAAATTAGTGTAAAACTCAAAGTCCACATGTTTACCGCCTCAGCACCGACTAAAACCCACAGAGACACGATGGATGTGTTAAAGATGCCCTGCCACACGTATTTCATTACTTTTGTGGTAATGTCTGAAGTTTACCATGGACTCTGTAACATATGTTTGTGTAAAAAAATGCCTTGGTTACCTTGTTTCAAGCCATTCTAGTGTGATATAGAAAGCCTGCAGGAAGACTCAGCTCGATTTGCGCCGGTTCTCATGAATATTCAAATGAGCTATGCTGCTTGGCTCCGATTGGCTAACCGCTAGGATATGAGAGCATGACTATTCATTCACCCAGCGCAATAAGTAGCCTAGGCTAGAGGAAATTTGTTTACAATCACTTTGAATTGTGGCAGAACGGCTTCTTCACAAGCCCGTTGACGTTCAGCCATCCTTGCTGTATAGGAAACTCACTGAGCTACACGAATTCTGGGGGCGCGGTCTCAAGTGGGAGAGCTCATGAATAGTAATGAGCTCAGTCACTCTGATGTCAGACTGACCAGCTTTTCCAACTGACCTGATTTCTCCCCTTATTTCTTTTAAGTGGCTAGAACTGACAGGGGAGGTAGCAGTTCGTTTTCACATTCACAACACAACACAAACACATATGGACCTACAACACATATCAAAAAATACAAGTAAAAACAGTTTTGTGTGGAAGGGCACCTTAAAACATAATTAACATAAACGTTAAAGCAGACTACCTCTTTAACCGGAACGTTCCCCGGTAACAGATGGATGTGCAGTTTATTCATCCTGTGATTTCCAGTCACTTTTTTACAGAACAGTAGAACTTGGGCTCTGATGGGATACGCTCGGAATAGCAGTGCTTTTATAAGACCGAACAGGGAAAGACCATGGATTTGTATGATCACGTGTGTGTCTGTTACTTTTAGAGGCTGAAGTATCTTCACGTTTCCATCGGTCACGTGTGCTACGGTCAGTTTAACCTCATCTGTACCTGCAACATTTAAACAACAAGGCATTAGATAATAATACGTACAAAAAGGACCAAGTAGTTATACTACAGTATAATGGTGTAATTTACAGACTGCAGCACTATAATATTATAGACAATTACTTTCCTACATAGCTACGTTCACGTGAAACTTTCACTTCTATTATAAACAATACAGAAAGGTTAACTTACAAGTCTCACAGTGTGGAAGGTGCAGGTAACTGATTGAACCTTCATGGCAGTCGATACTATACACAGGTCCTGCAGGCTCATTCTGTGGTAATCTGTCCAACAGCCGGCCTTCCCAGGACCCGATTCTGTACATCACTACACCTTTTCCTTCCATCTCAAACACAAGGTTGGTCAGTTCACACTTAAACTGTCCAGCATGAGGGCAGACAAACCTGAAGAAAATAAAAATAGACCAACCTAAGCAGGAAGCATGTTGTGCTACTTGTGTCCTTAATTCACCATGCTACTCATTTATCTACCTCCTAGAATTAATAATCAGACGTGTTACCTGTATTCACAGCTATTCCTGTCCATAGGACAACTTTCAAGCATTTCTGGAATGAAAAATGCCATGTCTCCTTTGGGCTGATAAACAAAATCATAGAAAGCCAGATATTTCATTAATTGACCAGTCAAACATTTTAACACACTAGATACAGTAGAATAGATGTTTTGAAATGTTTTGAAGATTTAATGACGAAGACGTACGATTTAAATTTGGATCTATAACATGACACCTGGCATATACACACATTCACACACTTGGTCACAAGTAGGGATGATGAAGCACAGCCAGTCATTTACAGACCTGTTTTTGGTAAATGAGAGGCATCTGGACGAAACCCTTATAGACGTCGGTAGAATGTGTGAAATCCTGAATCTTGAGCTCAGGGTTGAAGCTGGCTTCATTGGGATGCCCTTAAACACATTCATATACAGTAAACATATACTGTTATATACAGTAAAGAAAAAATTCTTTTCCACCTCTTACACATATGTGTATATGTGATGCTTGTTTTCCAGTCTATTTGGGTTGATTAAACCCCATCCTCATGACTTTGGTTTGATTCAAAGTGATTCACAAGGGATTCTTGGTAAAATGTTGAAAAGCTCATTATTACTGTCTCTAGACATTTCATTATCACCTCCACCTCCATGGGGGTTCCCCAAGAGTCAGTGCTTTGACCCCTTCTATTTTTCATTTATTTACTCATATGTAACCGCATCCTTAACTTTAATTGACAGAACATATGCCTTTGATCCAAAACACTCTTTTGAAACACAAACTAATCTGAATTTTAATCAAAATATAAAAAAAATATATAAATTTAATAAATAAATACAATTTTTGCAAGCTCAGCAATGACGAGCAGTCCCTTCACAAGAGGGGCAATTTGGTTGTGAGTCCAATTCCAACCCCTTATTTAAGAAATTTCCCCATTGTGGGACGAATAAAGATATATCATCTTATTTCCTGATAAACAGCTTAGTACATGGTACCTTTATTTGAATCCACCCAATTTTTTCAAGTGATCAAATTGGGATATTAGGACATGTGATTGACAGATGTTGCCAAGTTGTGCCCTTTTATTGCTGTTGAAACAATTTCTAGCTTGAATGTCTACTCTCTGTATGAGCCTGGGGTTTTGTCTACATTTGCTGTGCAAAAGGGTAAAGATGAAGACCAGAGAGCTGTGTATGGGAGAAAAATAAGCCATGTTCAAGCTGAGGACCAAAGGAAAATGGATGAGTCATTGCATGAGCATCGGGCATAGCTGGAGCATTTTCTGGAGTCCTATAGTGAATCATATTGTTCGTTTCGTCTGTGATCAATTTCTTGCCTTCAATACAGTCTCCAATGTGATATAACGAAGAAGGAATCTGAGCCAGAATGTGTCTGTGTTCATCCACATCTAGATCAGCACCTAAAATACAGATAGTAATCAAAGTATAGTAAACATTATCCACAATGTTCACAGCATTCACACTTCTACAGTTCAGGTCACACTGATTATCCAATGATGTGACGAATCATGTTTTATATCCACAAAGTGACCATATGTGTGTAAAACAGGTCTGAATATGTCTCACTTAAGTAAAAGGGGTTAAAGCACTGGAAATGTTACCTGCTGTATGATAATGATACCAGCGCTAGTCATAGCTTTAATGCTTTTTCATGCAATTCTTCATACAAACCTGTTGGTGGTGCTGTTGCTATTGGATTCACAAGAATCCACCACGAACGGCACATAATTTGCCGTGCAGGCCGAAAACATTTATCTATTACGTTTTTATTGTATGCCAGCCTCAGTTGACATTTGTTTACCTGTAAGCAAGAACGTACAAGGCTTCCAAACCTCCTGGCCATTTTCATCCAAAAGACTTAAAGTGAATTTATCGACCTCAGGATTAAACAGCACCTCGAACGTAGGAGGAAATTCGGTGCTGTAATCGCAGTTAAACGTTTCATCCTAAGAGGAAAAGATGATGGGAAAAATCATTCCAATCAACCACGTTTCTTAAAATATGACCATATGTTATGTACTTTACCTTTGGTTTGGACACAAAGTCATGGTCAGTAGTTTTACAGCATGGGCTGTAGATGTAACCAGGAGTCAGCTGACATTCAGAGGTTGTATTAATGTATGTGTTGGGGTTATGTTGTTTCTGCACCTTGATGGCAAATAGAAATTTTAAAAGGCAACTATCATAAAACTATAAAATCTTGTTAATAGAATACAACCTCACCAACATTTCTGTATAATAACACAAATGAACATATATATTAATGTTTACCTCTTTCACTGGCACGTTACCCGGCAACAGATGAACGTACAGTTTACTCATCCTGTGTTCTTCAGTTTTTTTACAGAATAGTAAGACTTGAGCTCTGATGGGATATGACTGGAATAGCAGCTCTTTGACGACGCCAACGCAGGAGAGATGTTGTCTCTGAACATCTATGATCACACGTGTGTTCGTTACTTTCAGCGGCTGAAGGTTTTCTACATTTTCCCCCGTCACACATGCCACGGTCAGTTGAACCACATCTGTATCTGTAACATCTGAACAACCAGAACAAGGTTTTTTAAATCACATTTAGAGACAGAAACAGTATTTATGTCACAGCGGAAATAAATTGCAAGTCTATGCACTTGTCATTAACTTGACATATACTTTACTTTTTATCATAAATTAGATTTTTTTTAGAATTACAGGCTTCTTTCTACAGGTATGTACATCAGTTACAGTACTAGAACTTTTACTCAAGCGTTGTTCCTTTGTAACTCTGGCTCAAATGTCAACTTACCCCAATGGACCTCACAGTGTGGAAGGTGCAGGTAACTGATTGAACCTTCAAGGCAGTCTATACTGTACAGAGGTCCTGCAGGATCCATGTGGTGTAATCCAGCCAAGACGTGGTTGTCCCAGGGCACTACTCTGTACATCACTACACCCTTCCCTTCCATCTCAAACACAAGGCTGGTCAGTTTGCACTCAAACTGACCAGCACGAGGGCAGAGAAACCTGAAGAACAGCAGACACAGGTGAGAAACGTATCAGCTCTTTGCTCTGTAGAACCCACACCCATATTTTCACCTATACCACTACTACTACTACTACTACTACTACTACTACTACTAATAATAATAATAACAATATTAATAATAATAATAATAACAATAATAATAATAAGAAGAAGAAGAAGAAGAAGAAGAACAATAACAATAATAACCATATTAATAATAATAACATCAACAATACCAATATTAATAATAATAATAACAACAATAATAATAACAATAACAATACCAATAATAATAATAAAAATAATAATAATAATAATAATAGCAGGTATGTTACCTGTATTCATTTCTGTTCTTATCTTTATGATAGTCTTCATCCAACTCAGGAGTAAATAATTCAGTGTTTTCTAAGGTCTGTTAAACATACAGTAATAAGGACCACGTTTTAGATTTTTTATTTTTATTTTTTGCTTTTTTTCTGTTATTTCATTTTCTACATAAAAAAAAAACCTTCATGTAATTATTAACCCTTTCTCACAGAAATCAACTTATTGGACATTTATATCAATCAGTATAAATAAATAAATGTATCACTGAAAGACTGTATTACAGTTAAAGATTTCTGAGAGTTCTTTAAAAGCTTACTGTTAAAGTAATTAACACTAAAGTTAAAAGATATACGTCTAACCCTTGTCTCGTTCCGGGTCGCATCTGGGTGCAGTGTTGATGTGGATTGTGTGTTTTTTTCAGTCCCACTGTTCAAAACCACTGAAAATATTCACAAAAGCAAAAATCATCAAATTAAATTTGATTGAATTCACAAAGATTCTTCTCTTTATTTTATACAACAGGATAAATTCTGACAAGTGATTTGAATTCATCTGCAAATGAATATAAATAAAAATCTATATAAAAGCTTAATGACACGGATCCTTTATCTAGTGATGTTTTTAAACATGCATATGCAGGGAAATCAGGGAAATATCTAAAACTCTGTCAAACATTTTGTTTAAGTACATTATGCATACATAATGTTTTTGTGTCTAATTTTGATTATATTATGGTCGTTAGAATAAAGCAACATTCAGCAAGGCAAAGACAGAGGGTCTGTAGGGTCATCAGTCTATTTACCTGCATGTTTTTGGGAGGTGGGAGGAAACTGCGAACGTGTGATACTCCACACAGGCACTGACACCTGCTGAGAACTGAACGAGAGGAATTTGAGAATATATATGAGCACATTTATGAAATATTGTGAATAATTGGTGCCTCTAGTCCTTCTCTCTTCATCCTCTTTACTCCTGCATAATGTCTTCACGTCCGTTATCAAACGGCATCCTTCATTTCCCGCCATGGTCTTCTCAATCTTCTCCAGCAGTGCCGCAACCTGGGAGTCATCATCCATGTTGTTGTTAAAAACATGATATCTGTTCCCACATTTCTCTACCAGCCACTGCAGAGCCTGTCCTTTACTCTCAATGTGTCTCTCTATGGTTGTGTCACCCAGAGAGTCTCCAAAGGTGAACAGAACTATTTTGTGTCTCCAGATGTTGTCACCGAGAAGACTGAGATATCCTGCTAATATTTCTCTGTCTTTTTCTGTGAAATTCTTCTCAACATTTATTACCACCAGTACAGCATGTGGACCTGGTGGACACTGAGACACACTGAGGATGATCTCCTCTTTCAGATGCTCGGTGCTCTCCTCCACAGGGTTATCATAGCACCATCCTGGAGCTTCAACTACAGTGATCTTCCTGCCTGCTACTTCTCCGTGTCTTTTCACACAGCGGACATTTTCCTGTAAATCAAACACGTCTTGGCCCAGGATGGTGTTTCCTGCAGAACTTTTCCCAGAATCCCTGCATCCCAGCAGCACAATGCTCACTTCTGAGAGACGGTGTGGGTCACCTGCAGGACAAAAACACTCCACCCCTCAGAAAAAGATGCATCAGGTCAAGACTCAAGATTTAAGTCAAGACAAACATTTTTTTATACAAGCTCTTTTAATGTTATTTGTATAGGGCATTTGAGTAGGGAACTGGTAGCTCAGAGATACTGAGGTCACTGATCAGAAGGTTGGGGTTCACGCTCTTGAACTGCCAAGCTACCATTGATGTGACCTGGAGAGAGGCCCATAAACCCACCAGCTCCCATGGCACTGTACCACAAGCAGAGGAACCAAACTCAAAGGGGACCGATCCTCTGGGTGACACCAGATTATAAATCATTGTATTGGATACAAAGAACTCAAAACAAAAAGGAAAAGAGCATCAACTGTGCTGAAAAGATACCGAATAATCAGACTTTAGAAAAGAAAGCTAGTTTTTCTTCATTATGACTATTCATTCATCTTCTACCGCTTATCCGAACTACCTCGGGTCACGGGGAGCCTGTGCCTTTCTCAGGCGTCATCGGGCATCAAGGCAGGATACACCCTGGACAGAGTGCCAACTCGCGCATTCACTCACGCAATCACACACTAGGGACAATTTTCCAGAGATGCCAATCAACCTACCATGCATGTCTTTGGACCGGGGGAGGAAACCCCCGAGGCACGGGGAGAACATGCAAACTCCACACACACAAGGTGAAGGCGGGAATTGAACCCCGACCCTGGAGGTGTGAGGCGAACGTGCTAACCACTAAGCTACCGTGCCCCCTCATTATGACTAAAGCAAGACAATTGTTAGGTTCAAGACAAAAGATAAACAGTTGCCAATTGCCTTGTTGCGCTTATTGATACGATCAATTACAGATCTAAAAAAAACAAAACACTTACCAGATATATAACTGACGTCAATGGAGGCCATTTCTGACTATTCACCAGCTCTCTTTTACACCTGTAAAGAAATATTATATTATTATATCATTAAATATTATATCATATCACAGTGTATGGTTAAAGATACGGGAAGCGGCGAGATGACAGGGAACGAAATCCTGGGTGCCCTGAGACAGCCAGTTTCCTGTTTACAAATAACTTGTATGTAAAACACAAGGGACAGATCTAGCTGGTAATCAAATCAGCCAGCTTTCAAAACCACAAACACCAGTCTTCTTAAACGGAAGTGAGGTGGGGATCAGTAAGTAATAAAATTTACCTTTTTTTTTACACCTAATTGGAATAACCATAATTGAAATATATCTTTCCATCCATCCGTTCATTTTCACTGGGTTGCAGGGAAACTACAGGCTCTCCCAAGAGCCTCGTGTCACAGGGCTTCCTGGACGAGGTCCCAACTCATTACAATCACACACAAGTTAAAGATGCCAGTCAAACACGTGTTTGAACTGGGTGAGGAAACTCTGCAAAATCTGTACATACACAGGGTGGAGGAAAGAATCCAAACACCCAACTTTGAAGGTGTGGGGCCAAAAAATAATTATGTCACATTATCGTTTAATAGAAATTAAAGGTGTCTGAAATCCTGTGTTATTAAAAACACTTTGTAGCTTTAACATTGTCTAATAGCGCTGTCCCTTTAAGAGTAGGGCCTACGTAGTCGGGTGAGTCATGATTGTTCATTTTTGCATTCGTGTCCTAGATCCACCTAGTGGTAGGTTGGAACACTGCAGTGATTTAACTAGTTGAGTCACAGTTTTGTTGCAAGTCACCATGGACAATAGTTTTAACAACCAAGTTTCATGAGATCGTCATTTTCTTGCATTAAACAAGAACATCTTGTATGTAGTATGTCTTCTTTCGTTCTCTCTAAAGGCTTGTGTTTGAGTAAGCGATCAAATAGAAAGGCTCTGATTTCATTTGGGTGATGCAGGTTCTTTAGGAGTCCTGAACATTGGCCACAGCCAACACCACAATACACAGCAAAATATTTTACACATGAATATTGAAGTGATGCAGAACCAGACGGACTTGTAGAACCAGTTTGAAGCAGACAAGCACAAAAGTAGTTCTCACAGATTGTATCGTGTAATGCTTTAATTAATGTCTTGCTGCTTTACCTCAACCAAACAGTATGGCTATGCTACCTGACCAATATGATCTTGCTGGTGAAATACACTGTATGGCCACATGTATGTGCACCCCCATGTGACCGACACACCTATATGAGCTTGTTGACCATCCAATTCCAGATGTATTATCTTGTTATACAGTATAATGCTGTTATCATGAGCTCCATTCATCTCTTATGGGGAACTTTACTGGATGTTAGATTGTAGCTGTGGGGATTTTTTTCACTCCTTCATTTACAAGAGGATGTCAAGGAGACTCCAGTTCCAGTTCATTCCAATGGTGTACAGTGAAGTCTAAGTCAGGGCTGTCCATTGTGCAGGACACTTGAGTTCCATTTTGTCCAAGAAATAAGTGACAGCTGCACATATCTTAACCACCATTACTGATTTGAACCAGTTCTGCCTAGCTAGAGAGGAAGGGAAAGACATGGGTCTGAAGAAAAGAGAAGACTGTCTGAGGTATAAGTGAACTGAGAAACCAACCTTGCTCTCCTTCTTGACTTTCTTCTCTATTTGATTGACTTAATAAACCATCTTCCTCTGAAACTTTCTTCAGTCTCCTTCTGGTGAATTCCCACCACATACAGTAAGGCTTTAAAGGTACAGTAATAATCTTCTACCACAGCTTGGTCTGGTACGTGTTAATTGTTCTACTTAAACTGTTAGTCCGTTTTGACCAGTGGAGTTATTGATTTGTTGATCATTTGTTAACATATTTATATAATATTGATCAATTTAGAAATAAGGAAACTGGAAAATAAGCTGGCCTACAGTCATAAGAAGCTTGGCTTTGGTACAGACCAAGCTGGAAATGCTCCAGTTCCCACAGTGTGCTACTGTCCATTGGAATGCTTTTTCTGATGTTTTTGACTTTGCCTTTGTCTAACAGGTTTTGTTGCATATTTTCCATTTGCAATGCATCCACCACATGGCCCAGAATACCGACTGAGGTTTAAACTAAAGTTCAGATGATACATTTCAGGTAAAACTATAAAACAAATATATATGATTGTATAAATTGTGTAAAATATGATCAGAATACAAGCTAAAGTTGGTGTAAAATGAAGAAAGAAGAGATTTTCTGAGGCCTACCTCACTGTTGTTCCGGACATAAAGGGAAGGGTTCAAAGTATGCTTTCTATTTACTTCATTTGAAGAACATATGCTACAGTCTCCAAAGTTGTAAACGTTGCCATATGATTCAAATATTCACACCTTTAAAAAAAAAAGATGTAATCATTTTTAATGTCTTGTTATTTTATAAAAGGAGGTAAATACGACTGCATGTCGTACCCTGTATGTATGTGTATGTGACGAATATAATTTGATTTGATTTGAAATATTATTTTGAACAATTTATGTTTCGAAACCTATCAAGCTTTTTATCCATCCAAAAAGAAAATTCTAAGAAACACACAAATATCAGGCATTTCCATTCTGTCCAACATGAATAACTATAAACCTAAACGGACCATTTTAAAAACATTATTTTTGACAAACTGCTCTAACAGAAGAGGTTTGAATCCTTCCAGGACATGCTGTTAGAGCACAATCATCAGCATTGGGCTGGTGGTGTTAATTCAGCATCATCAGGCCCATGGTTGATTATAATAGGACATCCCAATGTGTTGACTAGAAAAAAAAAACCTTGGTGTGAAAATGATTCCTTCTTACCTGTTGTCTGTTACGTAAGCGATCGAGAACACAATATAACACACTATGATAAAACAGGGCCAGAATACACCTGCCTTTGGTCTTTGAACGGAAGGATAGAAGCTTCCTATCCCTATTCCTGAACAGCACATTATAGTCTTTCACTTACTCAAACACACCTGATTCAACTAATCAACCCTTCCTTAGTTGAAGTGGGTGTGTTACAGCAAGGGAAAACTAAATGTGCACCGAGGAGGGATTTCCAGAACCAGGGTTGGCAACCTGTGACCTATGACAGCTCTGAGAAGTGTTTAGGCTGCCCTCTAGTGGCAATTGATTTAATGTGGTCCATTTAAAAATTATACTCCAAACGATTGAACTCTTTTCACTCACATTTTGCTAGGGCAGTTTTTACTGTATTGCAGGTGTTTGCTGCAGTGTTGCTTTGAGTGTTTCAGCTTTAATTTAATCCCATACCACATACCATACCTAACACATTTACATTTACAGCATTAGCAGACGCCTTTATCCAGAGCGACTTACATTTTATCTCATTTTTTATACAACCGAGCAATTGATGGTTAAGGGCCTTGCTCAAGGGCCCCAGCAGTGGCAGCTTGGTGGATGTAGGAATCGAACTCACAACCTTCCGATTGGTAGCCCAACACAACACAGCTACCACATCCCCACCGCACCCCTGAAACTGCCCCCCCCCCCCCCACACACACACACACAATCGACAAACACGTCCCAAACTTCGAAATCATTCTCAGAATCCTGAACACGCTCCTTAAGTTTCATCATAACTGTTATAAATTGAAACAGAAATCAATGTAGACATACATTTTTTTTATAATAATTGAGTCGTATTAGTAAATTGCTACCCCATGTTTATGACAAAAATCCTTGAACTGGTTCGATACTGTAGTTTTGGCATGTTATGCAAGTTTGAGTGGGCAGGGCTAAATGGGGGAAAAAAAAAACATGAGGCAATTCTGAACAATCCTGCTGCTTATACAGTTTTTTTCTGAGGAACTTGCTAAGTTCTGTTTCCTAAAACATAAACTAATAAGTCATGTAAAACCAGGCAAACATGACCACAATAAAGCAGCTCTCGTATTAATATACGTGGGTTTGACTCTAACTTACAGTCTTGTCGGATCCCAGTCCTTCCTCTTCCTTAAATCAAACATCAAATCTAGCTAGCCGTTATTAAAACCTGCCAAATCAGGACACCATTACACGTTTCTTCCATTTCAGAAAGGTTTTAAATGAAAAGTCATTTACAGTCTACACACAATGACTCACTGGAACCTTCTACACCTTGTGGACCAGTGTAACGGAGTTAGAGCACTGGAGAACCAGAGAACTAGATGCTGCACAGATCTCGAGACGGCGTGGAGGCGGCGCTGAAATGATAACATTAGCAGTTTATGCCTACGTTAGTTGCAGTTTAGTCTTATTGTCACAGACATACAAGGAAAAATCCAGTACAGAGATGAACAGATGCTTCATTAGGATCATAAACTTCCCCAGACTACACCAAATGCAGTTCAGTGTTACTCTTCACAAAATCAGGCCTAAATTAAAATAAAACAAAAAAACAAAGTGCTTTAGATAAGTGACAAACAGAGAATGTCCAAAGAAGGCCTGTGTGTGTGTGTGTGTGTGTGTGTGTGTGTGTGTGTGTGTGTGTGTGTGGTGTTTTTTTTTTTTTTTGAACATCCCATGTTTTATGGTGGGAGGGTTTCTGGGATCACCCTTGATTAAAAGGTTAAAGGTTTAGAGATTAAATGTTAAAAGTTCAAAGTCATTCCGAGTCTCAGTGCGATCAAAGCCTCTGGAGTTCCAGATTCATCCAATCAAATCTCATAAAAAGAGCACATATCCACAGGAACCGATCAAAGCAAAAAGCGTCAAAGCTTCATATCACAGAGAGAAGAAAACGAGATCAAAACTTTCATACGTGACATCTTCATCGTTTTTTTCTTTTCTTTTCTTTTCTTTTTTTTTTCAAATCCATGCTGTCTTTTAACAAGGGATCAGGTAGATTAAATTGACACTGGAAAAAAGTTTGTCTTTGCAAATAAGCATGCAGCGATAGTACTTCTACCCCCCCCCCCCCTCTCACACACACACTTTTTTTTAATCAGTACTCTTTCAAAGGGTCTGTTTAACTTCATCAAAGAGCATTTAAATAAGTGCTTGAATGGATTTCCATTTGTAGTGCGTCTCCCTAGTGTATTTCCTTCATGTGTGGCTGGAAACGAAACAAAAAAAAAGCAGCTTCGGTCTGAGATCAGCAAAGCAGAAAAGAGGGAATGGATGAAGTTAAGCGAGAGACTGAGAGAATTCATTAAAAAATGAAAAAGAAAAAAAAAAAACAGACGAGAGATGAACAGGAAAAAACGCACACACTGAGAAATCTGATAAGGACATGGACTTGATTAAGAAGTTCTGGTCCCCCTTAACAGTGACGGTCCACGACGAGACAGGAGAAGTGTGTGAGAGTGCTACAGTTTCAAGTTTGTGCAAAAGAACGGAAATCGTTCACAAACTCTCAGACGGCGTTGAATCCAGTCGCTACATGCAAATTTAAATATGCACACAAGGATTTGTGTGTAATGGTGTTTACATAAGAAATGTCTATGTAAAGACTGCAGCATAGAACTGTACGCGTGAGTAGATATGAGCAGTCGTTAGCTCTCTGTGGGATTCCCTGTCTCACAGTGTGTGCGTCTCTGCGGGGACGGTGAGGGGGCTCTGAGGGGGTGAGCTGGGGGGTGAATGCAGCGCTGGGCTGAAGTGCGAAGGTGAAGGGGTGCATGAGGGGGCGGCACTGGGCGAAGGGGGAAGTGCGGAGGGCACCGAAGTGCCATAGAGGCCTGTGGGAGACTCGGCCGGAGCCTGGTTGTAAAAGAAATAGGCGCACTGATGGATGAACGTCTCGATGATGGTCTGGTAGGTGCGCGTGGCGGTGAGGGCGTCCATGGTCGTGAAGTCAGGGCGCATGAGTGTGGGCCAGAAGCAGATGGACAGGTTCTCGCTGGTCATCAGATTGACTCTGCTCCACTGGCTAACCCTTTAGGGAAGAAAAATAATATAGTCACACAGAAGGCATCTATACAGCTCTTTATTCATCTTTAGACAAGCCAGAAGTGAAAACACTACTTAGGTATAACAGCTAAAAGCAACTGACTTGTTCAGGTGGCTCATGACATGTTTGAAAACTTCATAATTCTCACGAGGAAATCTCCTCAGCACATCCTTCATGGTCTGCAGTCTCTGCTCCCTGTCGTTAATCTCTGAACAAACACAAAGACAGAAAAATACAGACAAACATTACAATAGTGGAATAGAGACGTTTAACTAGCTTATCATTTCATCTCCTGATTCGTAATTATCCAGTCTCCGTATCTTCATACCTTTTTTAAAGCGCTTTAAAAGGGCATGAGTTATATTTTAAGAAAAAAATAATAATCTTCCCTGCGCCTACGTTACTCATAGTAATTATCGTCAGATGCAAAATATGAAGTCATGTTGAAACTGAACCTGCAGAATCTTAAAAAATCTTACTGAAAGCTTCCACCAGCTCCACTTGTAGAATGTATGGGATCAATGGATCAGGCAGCTCAGAGAAAAAGCTCTTTAAAGCTCCGGCTACCGTGTTAACCGGAAAGTCCTTCTCAACCAGGTCCAGATCGTGGTCTATGGGGGAAAGAGGAAGTAAAAAGGAATCATTTTAATTCACTTTTATAAAGGGGATGAAATAATCTGTTCTTAGGTGGACTAATCTGATGAAATTAATTATTAGTGTTAGGAGACATTCTTGCATCTGTCTGTAAAGGTAAATGTAAATATATGTAAAATGTATGCTAAATAATTAGGTATTAATGATTTGCACATAAGCACCATAAGCTTGAGAGAGATACAGTAAGGATAAGCTTACCCTGCTCAAACTGCCGCTGCATGCTCTCCATCTCGGACTTGTTTCCACTAACTCTATAAATACCCTCCGTAGTCAACCCTGACACAAAGAGAGATGCATGTGATCTGTGTCTCAGAATAAAAGTTTTGTGTCATGATATCTTACGTTTATGTGCCTATTTCAGCAGCCGTTCAGCAGCCAGAATAAAAAACATCACTTCACTTAGACGAGTAGGGTTATTTTTGATTAGGTGTTAAGCGCTGAACATTTGACAGCTGACAGCAAGTATGTGTTCAGCGCAAGACAAAAAGGGAAGTGAGTATTGCAGCATGTAGAAAAGTGCAGTCACCATGAGAAACTTTCCTGACTGATGATAGTGGATATTTTTAGAGAAATCACACCACTATTTTGCCAGACGGACATGTGATCAAACCAGATGCCTCCAGATTATTGATTTGAATTATCTTAGGGGCTTTTTACACCTGGTCACTTCATGCGTTTTCTGTGATCAGATAGCTATCCGATGGTAAAAAGACCAGGTCTAAATGCCCTCCGAAACGGTTTCGAGACGGATATAAATCCCATCGTTCAAACCCCTTCAGGAGGTGGTCTGGGACGCGTTTCAGATGAAACTGGACAGGAGTAAATGAATGTGGTTGTTCAAGCCACATACGTCAGCGCTATACACCTCCCAAACAGGAAGTACGTCACTCGCAGGTGACTTGCGAGTCGTGCATGGCGCCAGAAACAAATATGTTTTCCCATCAGCGCTGGCTCCGATCTTTCACCCAGGTGTCTCGTTGGGTCTTAAAATGCACCAAACCGCATACACCAAAGCGTGTTCCATTTCAATTACCCCGGAAATAAGGTAAAATATATTTGCATTTTGGGCGGGAGTAGAAAGATCAGATCGATATCCGATTCGCAGAGACGCATTTATGTGGCCTAATGTAAATGGAACAGTTTTAACAAATCAGACAGCTATCGGATCAGAGACAACGCGTGAAGTGACCAGGTGTAAAAAGGCCCTTAATTTCTCAGTGCTTTGTGTTATGTAGGTGAAAACCACTGACTCGATTTGTCTTGGTTTAGAGACAATACAAAGGTTAGCTTTGTAACACCTGCCCATAACACCCATACACACTTTTTGAACATCACCTGTTGTGAGGTTCTTGTGCCCATTCAGCCCCAAGGGCATTAGTGAGGTGGACTGAAGAGCAGATGGTGTTCCAGTTCATCCCAAAGGTAGAGGTCAACATTGTTTTTGCAGGACACTTGAGTTTTCCACTCCAAACTTAACACATGGAGCAGGCTTTGTGCACAGTTGCGCTGTCATTTTGGAATAGGGTTGGGCTTCTTCCAGGGAAAGTAAATTATAACGCTTTGAGCAACAATTTGGGGAAGAACCATATATGGGTGTGATGATCAAGCATCCACAAGTGTTACATAAGCTGTTTCCTTATGTAGAACTGCATCTGAAAAATCTGATACTTGAGAACTTCAGAATTTGTGTATATTATATTAGAAAGATATCTATCAGGAAACCTGATCTTACCTGTGGCCTCGATGAAGCGGATGCATTTGTCGATGAACAGTGGGATGGGTCTATCCGGGGACACAACATTAACTAATGGCACCCCAAAATAAGTACTCTCCAGAGGTTTGGAGACAGAGTGTCGAGGCTTTAGTCTGGTTTTCTACAAGTAAAGAGAGAAATTTGGATTTAGTAAATTACAATTCTAGACTCTATGCTCAAAACCTGAGTATGTTAAGACACAGATGCAGAGTGGAGTGTAATTACTTTGCCTGGTCGACGCAGGCTCCTCAGAATGTTCCTTTTCTTATCATCCCCTTCCTCAATCAGTGATTCTCCTTTCAAAGTTGTCACGTCATCCTCCTTTGTTTTCGGAAGACCACCAAACTCATCATCACTGCCAATGGAGAAACTAGTGCGGAAGCTGCTGAACTTGCCTAGACGCTTGGAGCGGTCTCGGTACAATCGTGGCTTTACTCCTGCTGAAGAGATCTTCCTGTGCCTCTCCAAAGAGCTGCCGTCCCCTTCACTATCTGAGCCATTCACACCTCCGTTAGAGTGCATCCTGTTGGAGTTCCGTATGGTGATGATCTTACCCTGTGTGCTGTCATGTGGCACTGAATATATGTTCTCCTCATGGCTGGGTCGTGGCTTAGAAACAGCATCTATTGGCTCAGCATAATCAGATGGATCATACACTCCATCCCCGCAGGGAGGCCAAGTGACGTTGGAGGTAAGAGACCGACGATGGCTAGGGTCCATGTAGGGGTTATAGTTGTGCTTTCTGAAGTCAAAAGTGACACTGGGTTTTGGCCTCATATGTAAAGGGACTTTGTTGTTCAACTTGTTCTCAAAAGTACTGAGTTCAGAGATTACAGAGAACGTGTCACCTGAGTCCAGGTCAGGGAGCTTGAAACCACTATGGGAGGCGAGGGTGCCATCAAAGTAAGGCGGTGAAGCTTCCATGTCCTCTTCATAATCTAACAGCATAGTTACAGGGCTAGGGGAACCACAATGGGGTGAATACACATTTTCGTTTGTGCTACATGCCTCTGGAGCGTTATCATACACATGAGTTGCCTCAACAAGAGTCTTCTTCTCTGCTACCTCCATAAAGAAAGACTGTAGAAGATCTATTCTGTGCAGTCCTCCCACAACTCCACCTGGTCCACAGACCAAACTAGCAAAATGGCCATCGATTTCATGGGCCAGTTCTTCACCCTGGACCAACAGCTCTCGTGCAGACTCAGAGTCTGTCAGTTCAGTCTCTGTTTCTCCCACAGCTAGCAGTTGGACTGGAACAATGTCTGGAACCTCACAGAGTAAGGCACACAAGGTTTCCAACGAGGCTTTGCGGCGAGCAGAGTAAACACCTATGTACCCATGTACACGTCGACTCTTGCGCATGGTAAAAGAAGCATGGTATGATAATAAGGACAGCTCTATTGTTAGCCTGTTTTCACCAACTGTCTGTTCAAGCAGCACTGAATTACCACTGGAATTGCTTGGCCTGCAATGCTGAGGCAATAAGAAGGGCGAGAGAAGTTGGTCTACATCATAGGAATCTCCACACATTAGACACATGACAATTCGCAAGTCTGCCTCTGGATTCTGGTCCTGCTGCATATCTCTGATACTTGGAGGCAAAGGGGGTGATGATGGTGAACCACTACGAAACACAGCATTCCTTCTTATGTCTAACAAACTCTTTAATACTTGGTTTATCTGTTTCTCATTCACATTCCGCCCATAGCCTGAACCAGGGGATGCCGGCTCCAAAAATTCACATTGCAGTTTCATGGCTACGTGCTGACCCTGTGCAATTAAGATTTGGGCTGTCTCGCCACCTAGGTCACTCAAAGCTCCTACACCTCTCTTAGTGACTAACAAGAGAGACAAAGGGAGCTGAGCTATGTGGTTATCCCTTCTGCCGAGTGTGGAGTCACGCAACTTCTCAATACTTTCTAGAACATAGGACAAAGATTCCTTGGAATTGTACAAACACAGGCACCCGTGAGGTGTGAATGTAGCTGTATGGAAAGAGTTAACAGGAAGCCTAACATTACCCTCAATAGGCCTGAGTATCAGCTCATATATTTTGCCTTCAAGAACATAGTAGTCATCGTTGGCACACATAGCCCGAATCTCATTGGCCAACTCTCTTGCTAAACCATCTTTGCCCAGAATCACTAAGTTAATCCTTTCTGCTTTGCTTTCATGCATTTGAGACTTTCCAAAGGACGGATAGCGCATAGGGAAGCACAAAGCTAATATTTGCTCGATCTTGTTGTCAATACAGTACGGACAGCTCGGGCAAGTATCCTTGGTTGGGTGATAAACAAAATGGATGTGCTTTAATACTAAGGCATCTCTTTCTGCCTGCAGTTTCTGCAACGCCTTGAAGCGCTGCTCTTCTCCCAGTGCTTCCTGAATTGCCCCCATCTTTTCTTTACTTGGTTTAGCATCCACTTCAAGTTCATAAAAAAGCTCAGAATACTCCAGAAGTAGTTCTTGGAAATCCTCCTTTGCCCTGTCTATGATCACCTTTTGGTGCCTATTATAGATATCCAAGTATTCTGGCTCCTCTAACCACTGATAGAAGTCTTCGTTCATTATGAAGCTCCGTGCCTCTTCCCATGGCTTGCCAGGAGTGACAAAGGGTGAGGATGCCAACTTCATCTTAAACTCGTGTCGCATCTCGGCACGCTTGCACTCATTTCTCAAATGTTCAAGATGGGCATCGAATATGATTTCTGCGGCAGTTGTATCCAGCACATCAAAGGGTATGCGTTCATCTTCCATATTGTCGAGATGTGGCGTGTCCTCCCATGGTGCATCCTCCAGCACCACAAACCAATGGTCAAAGTCCTTTTTGGACTCCAGTACCTTCTGCACCCCAGACCAGCTTAAATGCTCAATTTCAGCCAGTTCAGACACTAAGGAACTCAAGGCCAGAGGGAGAGCACTTAAATATGATTTACGGCGTCTTTCAATGTGCTCCTGTTTAAGTCGATGAACATGCTGCTGAAAAAGCTTTTTTGCTTTAGCTGTACCTTCTAAAAAGACATATTCCTTGTATTCCGGTGATGGCTGCATACGTCGGCTAATAGCAGGCCAGGTCTCGTTGTGATTCTTCACTATGTGGTTTACTAACCATTCATATCGGTCCTTTGCAGTGGCAATTATTTGACTCTGATGTTTTAAAGCCTCAAAATAAGGTATTATCTTATGCTTGCCCCTTCCCTTATCAATGAGTTGAATCAGAGTAAGGAAGGCTAAGTCCACATTGACGTTAGATCGAGCTGATGTTTCGACAACCTGCAAATTCTTTTTGTTGATGGCAAATGTATGAGAGTCCTTGATGTATCGCTCAACTCCTTCATCACACTTAGTGAGAACCAGCACAACAGGCTTTTTAGTTTTACCTAGATGATTATATAGGTTGGTTACGAACTTCATTTGATCATCAAAGCTGCGGTTCATCCCTCGACTTACATCGACACATAGTAGAAATCCATCGACCTGCAGCTTTCCCTCTGGCATTTGCTTTTGCTCAAAGTCCTGTTCCAAGCCCAACTGGTCTGTACAAAAGTACATGAGTTTTTCTGCAGAGGCCAGTTTTGTGGAGGCAGCTCTTTTTATGTAAGGCTGTAAAGCTGTGCTACGATGTGGTTGAAAGGTCTGGTCATCAATAAACTCTGTCTGCTCCACCACATGCATCCTACACTCATTGCTATCCTCCAAGACTCGCTCCACCTCTCCCCAGAACAGGAAATGGTCATTGTTGACAACTCGGCCACCAAAATCACTGGTACTCAACACAGATGTGTGATCGAGGTGAAAATCATCTGCACTAGGTCGGACAAAGCGATTACAAAGGCAAGACTTGCCAACTCCACATGGGCCCTTCTCTTTCTCAGTGCCTGACAGGCCAACTACAACCAGGTTGTAGGTAGGCACCCGTGAATCTTGCTTTTTAGCCATCATCGTTTGCAGGCACTCATCTTTCCATGCCGTAAGGGTTAACACAGGCTTTACTCTTAAGACGTCTTTATGAGTAGATTTATTCAATCATATCTGCTGCAGTGTGTTTCCCCTGGCTTTAGATCAGACTACTTTTGATTGTGTGTTTCTTGCCCATATTATAGAAAGCAGGGTACAGAAATAAAGGTGAGAATCAGAAGGGCGTGGCTTGTCAGAAAATATTAAGTTTCAGAGATGATGTTCTTTACTGACGTCCATCCTGAAATAGAGAAAAAACAGTAGTAATTACCTTCCGTTCCATAAAATATAATTAAAAAAGAGCATCTGATTATCAATTCACAATTTACATCATAGCCATAAACTGGCATTTCAGACAGAAATGGTAAAGAAATATAGGCCTACTAGGAACCTCCTAACTTCAACAAACATATTGTTCCTTTTTATGTATTTATGCAAAGTGATGCCACAGACAGGATTAAACTAAATGTCCAATAGTGTATGCAAATACTAAGCCAAACCACAGCAAAAGTAAAAGTACATAACGCATTGTCAGCAATAGTAATATTTGCAAAACTGCATTATGGGAAAACTTGGTTTTTTTTTAGCTCATCACCTCATTTTCGTGGGCTGGGTCTGAATAAGTCTACAAAACCAAGAATAACCATTCTAAAAGACTGACTACTGCTCAAAAAGGCAGCAAGATGCTTTTTATAAAACAGTATACCATGCCAAGGGTTCCTACTGGAAAAAAAAAAACCAGACAGGTCTAGATATAATGGATATTGGTTTCATGGAATCTGATTATTAATAATCAAATCCAGGACACATTTAAGGCATCATTGAATTAAATGTTATATCTTAGAGAAAGTTTATTCCATGAACTCGAACTATGTCAGTGCTTTTCCTTTTCTTTGAAAGATGTTTGAATAATTGCAGAGATTATTACATCAAGTCCATTAAGGTCTAATAAATCACTATTAAACTCTAGTCTATTATCAAGTCATCATGAAAGATCACCAGACTCCTATGGGATCTTTCTGAATCCAATTACAAAACCACTACTGGGTGCCCTAAAGGACTTCCATAAAGGACATATCAAAGTTTATGATGGATATCTTCACTTGTGAAAAAGTTTTATTTTATTTTTAAGTTTTAAGTTCTCTTATTTTTTATTTTTATTTTTCTCTGCTGTAACATCAGCATGGCAGGGCCACTAGCTTCACTTGGGAATAACAAAAAATACAGCACATTAATACATGAATCACAGAACACTTCCCAAACATCTCAGTATTCGCATTTAATGCTTTTCAAAGTGAAGTTTTCCATTAAGTAGACATTGATTAATGATCGTTTTAAAAGGCTACTGCTGGGAAACATGATTGAGATGATGATGATGATGATGAATCAAATATTGTGATTAAAAAAGTTTTCTGGGATCTCACAGGCGTCTTAACGAGGAATTAGGAAATAAATGTGTCTGTACTGAAAGTTTCATTTCCCACTTAAGTAGTGAACTTCTTCTTTCAGACACTAAATATATACGCGTTTTTTTTTTAGCCGTGTCATTCATCGTTTAAACAACAGCGTAAATAAAAACCTATTGTTATAAAATATATTCTATAAATCTGTTCCATTTTTCGTCTGACTAACTCTACGTGTTTAATTAGCAGGCAGAGCTGTAAACGATGCCCACTTGTACCTAAAGTGTTTAATATCGGTATTAAAATTCATTATAAATCTTTAAAAAAAAAAAAAAAAAAAAAAACACAAAATGTGTGTGTACACATTTAAACAGTCTGTAATTTGAGGAACTTTATGTCACTAAAACAAATCTGTTCCAAAAAAAAAAAAACAATTTTTCTTTAACAGATAAAGAATGTCTGACTGCAAAAGGTCTGGAATGTTAAATAAATAAATAAATAAATAAATAAATAAATAAAAACATTAATAAATAGATAAATAACTGATTGTATATATACATATATTATATATAGTTAATTGTTATTTAAAACTA
>NC_083485.1:1880400-1887900 GCF_030014155.1 Tachysurus vachellii | reverse complement strand
TCTTTAGCGGAAACAATACAATTGTTTTTAAATCAATAAACTCCTTTTTAAATCATCATTTTGTGTCAAATTATCGATTTATTTGGTAGGTAACAATATAATAAACTGTAACTTGAGCAACAGCGCAGCCGCGAACTCGTGCTGAATATTTTAAAGGCGTAACAGCTGATGAAAAAGCAGAGAAAATTGTAGACGAAAATGAAGAGAGATTTTATCTTAGTTTTTATTTTATACAAAACATTTTCGTCTCGTGTTTTTTCGTCCACAATAATGCATGTTAATTTAGTCTTAGTCAGTGTTTTTGGACAGTGGTGCAATCTTGTCATCGTCTCGTCTTAGTCATGAAAGAACATGTTTCGTCTCGTCTCGTCTGACGAAATTAACACTACTGCTGCCGTACATCCAATAGACAAAAATTTCCATAATAATCACCGGTGGATTGATGCTAACTGGATTATTTTGGATTACTGGATTATTCCTCTTAGTCCCTCCAGATGGAAAATCCAAAAAAGATTTTTTTTGTAGCCACCAAAAGTGTAATGAAACTACAATTTCAGTAAAACACACGTAACGACATTAATCATGATTAACATGTGAATGGAAAAGGAATTCAGCTGAATACGTGTTGTGATGAAGTCTACTGTAATTTCCCAAATATCATAGAGTTTGTTTAATTTCTGCCATCGCAAAAAATCAGCAAAATCCTCGAGGCACTGAATAATTACACACCAATTTCTCAATGCCAATAAAATAATTAAAAAAAAAAATCATTTTTATCCATCAATTTATACATATTGTAACTAAATGCTTATCATAACCAGAAATAGCTTTTTATGTGAGTTCATCTCAGACGTCTTACCATAGACAAAGTCACCCGAGTTGTCAGGTGAGTCTAGAGAAAGAAATTAAACAAAATGCGTTTACTAACAAAACAGAAAATATTACACAACTGCACTTAAAGTTCATTTTCAACAACGTCATTATAGGATGTAAAGTGAACCGGTTTAAAGTCGCCTAAGAAGTCAGATCAGACTCACCACGCTCCATGCTTAAGGCTCGGTGCTGGATGCTGCTACACTGAATCAAGTCCAATGTGTGTGAAGGATCGCAATACTCTCTAAAGACATGCGAAGGAGGGAGGAGTTGCATTTTTTTTTTTTTTTTTTTTTTTTTTTTTATTTAATCACCCTGTTTCAAGGTGAAACATTTCACAACATTGATATCCGGATGTCCAGCAAAGGATGCAAAAGATGCCACAAGTCTCAAGCCATCTAGATGCTGATTGGTTGAAAAAAAAACAATGAGGTGTTTCAATGGTAGCAACTCTGACTCTTCAATCCACATAAACCGATCTCTAATAATCGTATAAAAAGTGACGTTTTCTCCACACAGAATTGATGGAAGGTGTCAGCACTTTGTAGTGGTCTGTAACTATACGTTTTCTGACATTTTCAGAACTTCAGAAGGAGGAAATAAAAGAGAGGCTGTTAAGAGAAAGTTTGATGTACTGGAACAACATTTAAATGCAACTGAAAATGGATAAAAAAAAGTGCATTATTTAATGGATAAACAGATGTTTATAAGATATAAGATAAATAAAACACTTTAGGAGATCTTTTGTTCTAGGTCATTTTTATAAAAATTTAAAAAAAAAAAAGCACAAGGTCAGCAAGTTAGCATTGCATGCAATAGATCTGAACAAGAAATAAATAAAACTTTAATCTAGTGCAAATCTACACACAATATTTTGGAGAAATGTACACTGTATTATTCCAAGCCTGTGAATGTCTTTATAAATGTTCTCCAGCTCCTCAATAATCTAACTTGCCCGTTCCACACGATCAGACCAAAGGTTACCTCACACTCTGTGTATGTGTAGCAACGCTGTTTCTAATCACATGAGCAAGAGAGGAAAAAAGTAGAAGAAAGGGTTTGTTCTGTGTCAGTGAGTGGTTAAGGTTTAATCTGACAGAAAATAAAAAACATTTAAAGGACAAATGAGAGACAAAAAAACATACGAGTATATGCAAAAATTTACACGCCCCTGGCCAAATGATATATTAAGTGCAATTTTTAATGCACAGATACTAAAAATTTTATTGTGGAAATATTGTGGAAAACGTTGGATAAACTTCCAGCTCTTAAGACACAGAACTGGACACGTTACGACTTGTCTAAGCATCTGTCTGAGGATCTGAAAGTAAAACAGCATTTCCACTGTCCGAAATGTCATGAAAATGTAAGGACCTCATGCACGGAAGAGTGATCAGGAAGAAACCTGCAAGAAGAATGATGTACACAAAACACCGTTCTGATAGAAGAACGAGGCATAGAAGCCTTTATTATCGCCACATATACATTACAGCACAGTGGAATTCTTTTCTTCACATACCCCAACTGAGGAGGTTGGGGTCTGAGTGCAGGGGCAGCTATGGTACAGCGCAACTGGAGCAGAGGCCTTGTCAAGGGCCCAACAGTGTCAGCTTGGCTGTACTGGGCCTTGAACCCTGATCCTTCGATCAACAACCCAGAGCCTTAACCAGTTGAGCCACCATTCATTCATTCATTCATCTTCTACCGCTTATCCGAACTACCTCGGGTCACGGGGAGCCTGTGCCTATCTCAGGCGTCATCGGGCATCAAGGCAGGATACACCCTGGACGGAGTGCCAACCCATCACAGGGGGCACACACACACACACACACACACACACTCTCATTCACTCACGCAATCACACACTACGGAAAATTTTCCAGAGATGCCAATCAACCTACCATGCATGTCTTTGGACCGGGAGAGGAAACCGGAGTACCCGGAGGAAACCCCCGAGGCACGGGGAGAACATGCAAACTCCACACACACAAGGTGGAGGCGGGAATCGAACCCCCAACCCTGGAGATGTGAGGCGAACGTGCTAACAAATAAGCCACCGTGCCCCCTGCACAACTTTATAACTTTGTTTATTTTAAATCAATTTAATCAATCAATCAATCAATCTATCTGTCAATCTATCTATCTATCTATCTAAATGGAAAGGTTATGGTCATATGTATGGTTTGTTGTATTGTTTAGTTTTTGCTTTGTTTCAAAGTTGAATTATAAGAATCTAAATCCACCTTTTTCACTAAGCCGTTTTCTTTTTTCTATATATGCAGTGACTAACAAAGGTACGTTTTGGAGACAAGGTCATTCTTGAAGCTCGGTCTAGTGGATAATAAATTATTTCGATGGAAAGTTAAATATCAGTGAGGTGAAGGATTCATGCTGTGGTTAATCATTTTGGGAGGAAACGTATTTTAGAAAAACAACACTTCAAGGCCAGGGTGTAGGAGCCGACGTCGTGCTTTACATATATATATTTAAAATTGTAATATCTGTAGGGCAAAAAAAAAAAAACAACTCAAAATGGCTTTGAGCTGAGAGTCTTGCCTAGAGCTGTTGAAGTCCAGAGATTTTGTCGGGTCGCTCAGCAACTTAATGGCTTAATTATGAACGTTATTAAGTGGATTTAAACTCATGACCATGCCAAAGACATGTGACGATGTGGACCTTCAGGCTCCAAAAGCACTAAACGTAAAGATATTTGAGTGAAACACGGACCTGCACAGGCCTCATTAGGCCGCTGATTTTAGGTGTAATGCGCATACAGGAGCAGAGCAATTTAAGCCTGGCTGAGTTTTTGTAGCCCACAGGAGCGATAACGAGTCAGTTACAGCAAAGACACTCACTGGAAAATTACAGAAAGGGCCATTAGGAGGTAATGAGACTGTGTACAAAATGATATGCTAAATTTATGGAGGATGAAATGTCAAGTGGAGATGTGTGTACGTTAATCAGCAGTTACCAGAGTGAGGGTGAAATACATGCTACTTTAACAACAGCGGTGTAAACGTTATATATATAAAACTCAAATTCTGGATGCTGGAAAATTCTAGAAACTTCCAGCTCCTGCATTGCTTGTAATATGCTTGCATGAAATTTTGTAACACCTGAAACGTTCAAGTCTGTCTGGTGTCTTGTTAGGACGACAAGGTCAACAAACTTCAAGATCTTTATTTAGTGTTAGTTTAGAGCACGCTGGGTTTAGAGCGCGGTCACAGTGCTAATGAAGAAACAGTTCAATATCACAGTAGCATTGTGAAGAAGAAATCAAGATGAGAGTTCTATAACATTTCATTTCTTTTATTAGGTTGAAACGCCCCGTTGTGAGGTGTTGTGCCTCTAAAGACTGTCAGAGGAACCACAGAG
Organism: Tachysurus vachellii; assembly: GCF_030014155.1. Lineage (NCBI taxonomy): Eukaryota > Metazoa > Chordata > Actinopteri > Siluriformes > Bagridae > Tachysurus > Tachysurus vachellii. Next base: position 1,883,652 of record NC_083485.1, on the reverse strand, counting down.
CAAGAAGTCCCAAGAAAGCTTCTTATTCTCCTCAAAGGTTTTTTTAACCCAATCAGGGGAGATGCTGATCACCTGCTGGTAAAGGCTGAGGTGGGAGAAGAAGTCTTACAGCCAATACGTACAATACAATGATGGAGCTTGTGAAAAAACTGTGGATAATGTTCAAGACATATATTAATGTATGACAGCAATCCCTGATGAGATGAAAACCGAATACAGATCGAGAGATAAAGTGAGTCTCACAGATATGATTCTGTTCTATGATGGAAAATAAATATGGAAATCTTAACACAATAAAGGGGAAGATGTCAAGCCATGTGCTTCCCAATACAGGTGTAGCAGTAAAGTGTCTTCAGACAGCAGACTGTCTTCATGGTCTGTCTTCCTGTGAGAAACAGAAATGAGAAAGGATGACAAATATAGCACTATTTTGAAAGGTAAAAATAGCTGAGACTAGTTATCTAACGTCTACAGCTATGGAAACACAGAAAACAGGACAGAAAAGCAAACACACAGACTAGGTTACAGACATGACACACAGAAATGCAATCACTGTCTAATCACAGCTATAGAAGGGTGTGTGCAGTCCTTAAAAGTCGATCTCAACAGCACTGTTCTGTGCAACACCACCTCCTGGTGGAATGACTGGGAGATGCGGGCTACACTGGTGGTGGAGCTACAGTATCTCTCTGAGCATGCATCAGGACCGTGATGACGCGACTGCTATGAAATTCAATCGACTGATTTAAAATTTTTAGTCCGGTAATATTTCATATGCAGTGGAGCTTTTCTGATTGTGATGCTGATTGTGTTTATGCATGTACGTGTGTGTGTGTGTTTACCTCCATCTTGCTGTGGATCCATGTAAGGAGGGTGTGCACGTTGCTGTAGACACCAGGGCTGTTCACACGGCCACACCCACTCCCCCAGCTTGTCACGCCGAAGAGATACCAGCGCCCGTCATTCTCCTGACACACTAGAGGACCACCGCTGTCACCCTGCAGAGAAAAACGAGAGAGAGAGAGAGAAAACAAATGGTCAAAGAGACAGTCAGAACAAGACAAAAAAAGGAACAGAAAGAACAGAAAGAAGACATGAGAGGAAAGATGTTGTTGAAAGATGTCACAGTAGACATTCATGAGGAACAAAATGGTCCTTAAAAAAGGTGTTTGTGGGTGTGTGTGTGTGTGAGTGTGAGAGAGAGAGAGAGAGAGAGAGAGAGACCTGGCAGGTGTCTCTACTCCCATTCATATCTCCTGCACACAGCATGTTGTTAGAGATGAGACCTTTGTAGTCAGTGTTACACACAGTCCTGTCAATGATTTCTAATGCTACCTCCATCAACTGACTGGAACCAAGGGCTGTGAACACACACACACACACACACACACACACAATACACAATTAAACATAATACACATGCTCACAAAGAGCACAATACATTATTTTACTATACACCTCACTAATAGTGCATGTCTTAACACACACACACTCTCTCTCTCTCACACACACACACACACACACACACACACACCACAAACCTTCTCCTTCCTGCGTTACTCCAAATCCTGTAGTCCAACACTCTGTGCCTGTTAAGACAACCTGGTCATATGCAGGAAGGCATACAGGCTTCACTGTACCTACAACAGACACACAATTTTAATAGATATACAGTGCTGTGTGTGTGTCTGTGTGTGTGTGTGTGTGTGTTCCAGTGTACTGACTGGTGAAGTTGATGGGCTGAGTGAGTTTAAGCAGTGCGATGTCGTTGTCGTGTGTCTTAGGGTTGTAGAGCTCATGTATGATGATGTCAGCTATGTAATGCGGTGGTGGTAGCATGTACTGTGACTCCACCCCCAGGTAAACGCGCCAATTTTCCGCTATCTTCCCCGACTGGGGTTCACTGAAATGACAGAAAAACAGAGCGTTGTCACTGTACATCTGTCGGTTCTTCACTACAAACTGATGTTATAAATGATATAATTCTATGAAATATCACTCATTCAGGAGGATCTTAATCCATCTGCTTATTTAGTCAATCATTGGTTGGTTGATCCAACATCCCTCTATTCCCCCTTCCATCCATCTAATTGAAAAAATCCATCCATCCATCCATCCATCCATCCAAACCAACCAAACCATCCATCCACCTATTCAGTTGATCCACACATCCATGTATTCACTCATTCTGTAAATCCATCCACCCTTGCAGTTGATCCACCCATGACTACTTCATACCTGTTAAAGCAGTGTGCAGCACTCACTATGAAATCCTGCGACACCACTGAGCCTCCACATACATGAGAACCCTCGAAATGCAGGCTGACCTGCCAGGGCCACTGACCCGTCGATGCCACACTCCCTCCAATGATCCGTGCGCTGGTCTCTGGACGCCCACAGTCTGAACGAAGAAGACAAAAACAACGTTATTAAAAATACACAATACACAGAAGTGTACTAAAGCTGTCTAAAGGGTTCATAATGAAATACTCACCACTGCACTGGAGAAACGCTGACCTTTTACCAGGACACGACGTGCTGCCAAAGACACCGGTGGTGAAGCAGGTTATACAACTGTACACGAAGTTGAACTAGCAAAATGGTGCCGGCTATCTTGTTCGAATGTAACTGTAAATATAAAACTATGTGCCATTTGTTTTATATGTCAATAAAAACAACTTAATACTAAACACTTTCACGGAGATGACAATTTTGGAAAATAATCAGCACCCTGCTGTACAAGTTTAGAGTCTAACTCTTACCTGACATTAACCTTTCCCTGTATGGGATCTGAGGACTGAGAGGTCACAAAGAGAAATGAGCTTGCAGTCGATTTTAAGGCTCCATACCGGTAACTTCTGTTGGACACACACACACACACACACACACACACACACACACTTTTCAAAATAAATAAGACTCTCTCTCTCACTCACTCATCTTCTACCGCTTATCCGAACTACCTCGGGTCACGGGGAGCCTGTGCCTATCTCAGGCGTCATTGGGCATCAAGGCAGGATACACCCTGGACGGAGTGCCAACCCATCACAGGGCACACACACTCTCATTCACTCACACAATCACACACTACAGACAATTTTCCAGAGATGCCAATCAACCTACCATGCATGTCTTTGGACCGGGGGAGGAAACCGGAGTACCCGGAGGAAACCCCCGAGGTACGGGGAGAACATGCAAACTCCACACACACAAGGCGGAGGCGGGAATCAAACCCCCAACCCTGGAGGTATG
>NC_083485.1:1857900-1875400 GCF_030014155.1 Tachysurus vachellii | reverse complement strand
GCCACTGTGCCCCCTGAACAGAATATTAATCAACGTTAATATAATTTGATCCCGACCAATCAGAATGCAGTAATCACAGACTGACAGAAGCTCAGAATGCTACATGGATGACTTTTATTATTTAGATGTAGAGAGTTAGAAGGTGGGAGGAAAGAGAACGTACATGTACACACACACACACACACACACACACACACAGTCACATGGAGCTACAGGAGGCTTTCTGTCTCTGAGGTTAGACCAGTTCTGATATCTCACCTAAAGATCAGATGCTGCCCTCAACGGAAGGCATAGGGGCCGCTGTCTCTCCCTCAGGTAAGCCTCTGTACTGTAGCAGCACAGTAACACTTTCTGTGTACTGTCACTTTTCTCTTACCTTGTGAGGGAAGGAGTCAGAGATGAAGTGAAGTCTTCCTTCCTTACAAAAGACTTATATCATCACTTTTTCTTTTCAACCTCAACAAAGAAACGTTAATCATTTTCAGTGTGACTTTACTGTATGTGTCTTTATCACAAAATAAAGTCATAAAGCGCAGACAAACCCAGACCCAGAACTTAATTGTGCTGCCATCTGCTGGTGTGGTGAGGTGTGTAATTTTGCTGCAAAAACTTGCTCCAATGTCAGAAAGTGTTGTGACACGCGAAAGTCTGTTGTTGGTTCACATAATTAACACACACACACACACACACACACACACACACACACACACACACACACACACACACACACACACACACACACACACACACACACACACACACACACACACACACACACACACACACACACACACACACACACACACACACACACACCTAGGCTCTAATTAACCAGCTTCAGGTCATCAGGACTCATTAAGGACACCTGCAGATATGTGATGTCGTAGGAAAACCCTGCATTCCCATTGGTCAGGTATGTCTTTCAGGAACATATGCTTTGGTGTGCATGTTCTACCTGACACACACCTATACACAGCAAAAAAAAACGTGAGTTACACACACATGCTACATCACACACTACATAGCAGTGTTACAGTTATGCCATTGATTTGGTTGGACATTTTAATGTAACATACACACAGAGGTCATGCCTGTGCATTCAAGGAGGTTATCAAAGTTACAGACTGAGAACAAGAAGAGGATGAGGTTGGCACTGATCATCATCTGCTGCGTGTTGCTGATCTTGGTGATCCTGGCACTAGGAATACACTACAGTAAGAATCTTCACATTTTCTGTTACCCACAGGGGTGACTTGTCCCTAACATGTTTACTTCCTTACTTAAGGCATTGCATTGCAGAAAAGTCTTCAAGTTTGTACGTTCAGAGTCGAAGAGAAAATGTAAGACACCAACGTTTGTCCGTCTTTTTCTCTCTGCTATATTTTCTCTGAGTCGTCAGATACGTAAACACGACGTTTTACTTCTGCGCTCAGTCGCTGGCGTTCGTTCCCATTGAAAACGCCTGTGATGGGAAGATGGACTGTGATGCTGGAGAGGACGAGATCAACTGTGTGTCCAGCCTGAGGATCAACACCATATATCCAGGTGTGTATTTGCACACAAGCATGAAAACATGCAAGTCTGCAGTTATGTGTGTTTCCAGGTGTTGTTGTTTATGTTTATATATAATGTGTGTGTGTGTGTGTGTGTAGTGAGGTTGATGGGCGAGAGTTTGATTTTGCAGGTTTTTGTGAACAACGAAACCTGGAGCACTGTGTGTGCTGACAACTGGAGGACGCAACACACTCGATTAGCCTGCCAGCAACTGGGTTACACACAGTAAGCACACAAACAACCACACACTTAGGTCAGGCTTGTACACGTACACAAAAAAGGCAAGAGGACAACAAACCTCTTCTCCTCTACTGTAAGTGACAGTGAGGTTATTAATGGCTCAGATGTGTCAAGTCCTCACTCTAGGCACAAAATTCATCCATCTACTTCGAGCTGGATGATGGATGAAGCTCAGCTGTGTATCATCATTGTGTAATTTGTATCTTTTCCCAGTTGTGGTGTTTACTGCCTTCTCTGAAAAAACAATAAATCATGACTTCATTTCTGGTGGGAAATCTGACCTTTTGTTGGATTTTAGAACTTTAGGAGCACAAATGTAAAATTGGATCCCATCCTGTTTTGTCGTAGTAGCCCACGGAGTATACAAGTGCCCGTGAAGAGTCTACATCCCGACCTACAGACTGCCTTCAGTGTGGTGAACGACGAGGGCCAAGATGCGAGTGCAAGCATTCAAAGTGCACTCACTATGAGGTAAAACAAATTTTACCTCATGCTTCAAATATCAACGTTCATGGTGTTGATGCCGAATCTTTGTTCTTGTGTTAATGCGGTGTGTTCTTTTAGAGATGAGTGCAACTCCGGCTCGGTCATATCGCTGTCTTGCTCAGGTGTGTGTGTGTGTGTGTAATTAATTTAATTTATGTAATTGGTGATTAGCAACTTGCCTGATCGGTGCTTGTAGGCTTTTTGAGACTGAGAGGGTGTGTGTGTGTGTGTGTGTGTGTAGACTGTGGTGAGGTGGTTGGTGAAGACCGGATCGTTGGTGGTACAGACACGACCATAGAATCGTGGCCATGGCAGGTCAGTTTGCACTGGGACACACAGCATGTGTGTGGAGGATCGCTGATCTCGACACAATGGCTAATCAGTGCTGCCCACTGCTTCACTGGGTATGTATCATATTTACACACACACACACACATTGTTGTACATGTAATCTACGATGACTCTATTTTTTTTCTCTCTAATATTTTTCAGAAGAACCAAAGAACTGAGCCAGTGGAGTGTGGTTTTAGGCCAAACCTATATAACCTCATCTGGGGCTGTGTCAGTGGAGAGCATCCTGCTAAACCAAGCCTACAACTCTGTGACCCATGATTATGACATCGCCATGGTCCGACTCGCCTCCGATGTTCTTCCTGGAGGTGTAGCTTCCATCACTTTTTTATCTATCTGTTTGTAGTAGCATTGCTGGACTTCATTACTAGCCCGTTGTTTTGTCTTTTGGCACCGATTTGAAAACAACTTTCCATTTCTTCCTGCAGCCTCAATCCATCCAGTCTGCCTTCCCCCCTACCAGCTGTCAATCATGGAGGGGGACGACCTTTTTGTGACAGGATGGGGCGTACAACATGAAAACGGTAAGTGAGGCGTATGGTAAGTGGGCGGGGCATACCACAAGGAAGGGAGGTAAGTCGTTAATATGATGATGGAAAAATGATAACGTCCTCCCACACTGTACACTCTCAGGCCAGCTGTCAGATGTTCTACAGAAAGCCACGGTTCCTTTGATTGACACGTCTGTATGTTCCAATGCATCCATCTACGGCTCTGCCTTCACTCCCAGGATGCTGTGCGCTGGCTTTCTGAAAGGAGGAGTAGATTCCTGTCAGGTGATCATTTCTTCATTCTCCTGTACCACTGGTCAAAAGATCATCTTTTACTGAATAGTCTTTAAATGTGTTTATGGTAACCGATCATTCAAAGGAACTTGTATAGAGTGGATGCTTTACACTAATGGTTTAATGGCTCTCTGTGCAGGGGGATAGTGGGGGTCCGCTGGTTTTCCTGTCATCCCGGTGGCACTTGGTGGGCGTAGTGAGCTGGGGAAGCGGCTGTGCCCGTAAAGGTCTGCCTGGAGTTTACACTGACGTCAGACAGCTACTGAACTGGATTTACAGCACCATGGAGGTGTGTGTGTGTGTGTGTGTGTGGAAATGAGATTTATTTAGTTTATTACATGAACTCGGTCTTGTCGTGTCTCAAATTATGTGCTATGGCACACTTTTCGTTTTCCTTTTTTACAGCAATACCCTTAAGAACTTGATGCACTGGAAAAATGCATCTAATGGTCCAGGAAGATGGGACACACGATGTTTAACTGGATATCTGGGTAACGGTTAGCATAATAGAAATGTGCTCATGCTTATTGGTGTATTGTGGTGGATATAAATTTTAAAATAAATATTAGGCCTTTGGGGTGTTTTTTTTTAATTTATTTTAGTGTTTGGATCAGTGTTGTGTTAAAAATATATAGAGCTCATAATTGTACCATGCATTTTCTTTTATCACAGTCACACTGGAAACTTATAAATAAATATTTCAATAAAGAGATTTAAGAATTAAATTGACATTTTATTTTTTCACTCTCACTCACTCATTTTCTATGGGAGCCTGTGCCTATCTCAGGTGTCTTCGGGCATCAAGGCAGGATACACCCTGGACGGAGTGCCAACCCATCGCAGGGCACACACACACTCTCTCATTCACTCACACAATCACACACTACGGACAATTTTCCAGAGATGCCAATCAACCTACCATGCATGTCTTTGGACCGGGGGAGGAAACCAGAGTACCCGGAGGAAACCCCTGAGGCATGGGGAGAACATGTAAACTCCACACACACAAGGTGGAGGTGGGAATCGAACCCCCAACCCTGGAGGTGTGAGGCGAACGTGCTAACCACTAAGCCACCGTGTCCCCAGGAATGTATCATTCGCAGAAAAAAACCCCAACAAGCTGTAAATTTCCCTTTAAACCCCAATAACCAGACATTCAGAGGATTTACAGCAGTGATCATTTAATGCAGCAGTTAGTGACACATCATCCAGCAACTCAGACATTTTAAACAACAAATCAGCGATTGTAAGTAAAGATAAAAAATAACAATAATATATATTTATATAGCGGAAATTAGCTTCAAGGTTTTATGTCTTTACGTCTCTTTTTCCATTCATGTAATGATTGCAGTTGAAAGTAAAAGCTCAAGATCAAACTTGGAAGAGGTTTTTATTTTCATGTTTACTGATGTTCACACTTTTTTCCCGATCTGTCATTGAGTCTAACTTCCTTTCATTTGGTTCGTAGCTACAGTGCGGTTTATTGCTTATTGCTGAATTATCACAGTAATATATTTGTCTGTTTATTACACTGCAATATAATATAGCAAATACAAGATTTTTAAACTAATTTCTAGGCATTTAAGATTTCTAAGTGTTAAATTTCCTTGTTCGGTTGTCAGATTTTTTTGCATTTTGATTTAGAAAACAATCTGAAAATTTGAATCTTAAAATGAATAAATTATGCCAGAAAATAGGATTAATAATCTTGTATTTGGATAATCTTATAAGAAGAAATTGTTTGTCTTGTGTGTGTGTGTGTTTTTTTTTTTTCTTTAATTTTTTTTAATAGATGTTCATTCTTTACCACAAAGTCGTACAGAAACCGGTCTAAGTTAAGACTTAAATTCCATATAATCACTCATGTAAGGCAATGTGAATGAGGTTATAATGCGGTCAGTGCTCAAAACTTTATAGATCTAGATAACAGGTAAAATTTTGCTGGAATACATCAAATTAAACCGTAATAGAATCTTTGATCTTATTGTAACCGTGTCACAAATATAAGTATAAGCTACGAAGCCACATTAACCTTGGTTTCAAACCAGCATTTATATCTTTACACAATTTACAATGACAAACTTTTACATTGTCATATGAAAAGTCTTAGCATTTCCATTTCATCTACCGTTTCCTTGAGAAGAATCCAGAAACCTCGATCTTGTTGAGGAGGCAAAAGTAAAACCCACTCAGTTCTGTTCCTTTACAATGACTTTAGGTTTCCGTTTGCGACACAGTGTTTGAGTTTAAAATCCCAGTACTGACAACGTCTAATGGAAGTCACCAGGATCAAAAAGGACTGAGCAATGAGTCAACAAGCGGAGCTGAGAACACGTTAATACTTCCTTTTAAACTACATTCTTTCAATTCTTTATAATGCTTTCTGCTTGGAATTTACTAGTATTTCAGACACTGGATCGTTTCTTTCTCTTCCACTTTGCATTAGCGAGGTTTTAACAATATAATCGGGAATCTAGGGAATAATCAACTCAAAAACAGACAGGCTAATTAGCAAATGTTAGCAATACAAATTAGTTCAGAAGTAAGAAGTTAAGTCTTGTGGCAAAACTCAGAAGGCCAGACTAAGAAAACATTGTCCATCTGATTGTTAATAAGATTTATATAGCAGCTGTAATTTTCTGTCCATGTCTATGAATGAGCTAGCATTAGCATGTAGATAAGTTTTAATAGTAAACATTACCACACATTCTGCTAAACATTAGCACTACTGAAGTGAATACTGAACTTTTTTTATAATCTGAAATATAAAGAATATTTTTTTTTTTAATAAAATAAAGGTCATATTTGAAGGTCATATTGCAGAAGACTAAAATGATTGCAGCTTTACAGTGAAATAAAAAGAAATGTGTTCAGTCAGATTTGAGAAAAGAATAATTAAAAGAATAAACGTAATTTAAACACGTTTCTAATGATTAGTTTGAATAATGTTGAGTGCGCGTGATCAGTTCGTGTAGTATTAATGCAAACCGGTTAGACAGTTAATTCTCACGAGACTAGCGCAGCGGAAATGCGTCTCCTCCAAAACACCACCATCGCAGGTTTGAGTATCACGTCAGGGTTTGGTTTTAATCAGGGATTTAAAATTCACATCATGTGTCCGAGAGCTCACCGCGTTAAAAAGTTCATTTATTTGAATGTAGGATCGTCCAACAAGCATGTAAAATTAGTTCTAAATAGATAATGATGATAAAAATCACTAAAGTATCATCATTGCAGCCAAATCATTCCATGAACATCAGTCAAAAATACAAAACGCTTTTACATGTATACATGTTACAGCACGGTATTTGTTAGTTAATAAGCCTGTGCTGATTTCATGCTGATTACCGTTTGCTTAATGTCAGAATATAGCATTCATATGTTGCTGAGAAATCGTTTTTTAATTAGTCATAAGCTTACATTAATATTACAATGTGTTTAATACGATAAGGTGTTCTAGTATAAAAAAAATACTACACATATTCCTCTACTCTTATAGTAAACGTCTGTATATAACGTGTTCCTCTACTGTTACACAAACAAGTGGTGGCGCTTAACATGCTAGAAAAAGCATCGCTTAATAGAGTGAAGCAGCATCTTCGGTGTTTTTTATTTGCACTTCTGTTTTCTTCTAGAAGGAAAAAAAAAAAACTAGGGATTTTCAAGTATTCATTCATCAGCTAGCAGCAGCTACAAGTTTCTACATTTTTATGTGTGTATTCTGTTTTGCTTGCATTACTTTGCGTGTCTGTGTGTGTGTGTGTGTTGCATTAGCATAGTCCTACCCACCCATAGGGGGCGACATAAGCAGCTACAGGCACCTGGTTTAATCTTAAGCAAAAATTACCTAAAAATATATAGAAATTTCAATGATGGAATAAATACTTTTTCCCCTTTTTTGTTTGTTTGTTTTTGAGGACTCAAAATTGCTTCATGCAGTCCCAAGTGCTGGAATCCAGCTGATTTAACTGTACATTGCATTGAAATATATAGATATTGAGAGGAAAGTGTGCAATATATGCAGAACCCGATACGCCCGTTCTGTTCGTTATCATTTGCGCATTTCACACATACAAATAATCAAATGCTGAATGTAGAAATGCATCAAACTGTACTGTGGTTTTTTTGTGTGTTATTTTTGTTGACCAGGCAGGAAGGGGGTTGGCATGTTGTATATATGTATATATACAGATGCATCTCAATAAATTAGAATGTCATGGAAAAGTTCATTTATTTCAGTAATTCAACTCAAATAGTGAAACTCATGTATTATATAAATCAGTACACACAGATTGAAGTAGTTTAGTAGATTGTGGTGATTTTTTCCTCACATTTAACAAATGTGGATCTGTTATGTGGATCCACGTGGATCTGTTATTTATACAAGTTATTAACCAAATTAAAGTCTTGAAAATAGCTTGAGCGCAAATCTCATAACCCCAAACTCCACACACACAAGGCGGAGGCGGGAATCGAACCCCCAACCCTGGAGGTGTGAGGCAAACGTGCTAACCACTAAGCCACCGTGCCCCCTAGAAGGACAACAATTCACTAAAAATGTTTTTTTATTGGTCTTATGAAGTATTAAAATGTTTTGAGATAAATGTGAGCCAAAATCATTACAATTAAAAGAACTGAAGACTTAAACTACTTCAGTCTATGTGTACTGAATTTATATAATACACAAGTTTCACTATTTGAGTTGAATTACTGAAATAAATTAACTTCATTTCACCACAATGCACCTGTATATATATATATATACATATATAATGGGTGTGTGTGTCGCTCTCAGACTTTCTTTGGTGTAGGTTTGGGTGTCACTTTGGAGCCAGACAGACCGTTTTCTGTATTATCGATCCCTGAGGAGGTGACGAGGCACTCCTTACTGCAGACCAGAGAAAGAGAGAGAGAGTTTAGGTGTTATAGACACATTTAGACATCAGGTATGTCAGAGATTATAGACGACACGTATGGAAAATGGAAATTTTCATTCGTTTTTTAAGCCGGTGCTTACTTTTTCTCCTCAAGTTTGGCAAGGACGAAGAGCGTTAAGTTCTTAATCAGCATGAAGATCACTAGCAGAGCTATGCAGCCTCCGACACATGACATAATGATCTTGGTCAGAGTGTTATCTACAACTCGTACTGAGAGAGGAAGAGCAAGTTGATGGTCAATTCTCTGACACTGTCTACCGTCTCCGGCTGCACGACTTTTTATTTATTAAAAAAACTATTTCGAAACTTTATCTTAATCCTTTCAGAGTTACATTTCATGGAAACATTACATACAGTAGCATGAAAAAAGAAATATTTTGTAAGCTAACTTTCGCAGAAGAAAAAGAGACCACATGAAGAGGCTGTATTGTGGAACACATTTAAGCCGAGACATATTGAGAAACTGAAGCAGCAATCAGCAAGTGTGAAAACTTCACTCACATTCATCCACCACGCTGAGTGTGAAGATGGCACTGTGGTTCTTGTCCATCTCTTTGGGGTTCTTTCCAAAGCATGTGTACTGGCCAGCATCCTCAAAGGTCACATTCAGGATCATTATGGACACATTGTTTGTCTTAGCGGAGCCCATATATTCCACACGATCGCGGCAAATGTGCATGTTCACCGGCTCTGCGTGATCTTTTGGGATCACTGAGTCCAACACCTGATTGGATAACAAAGTTATGTGACTGGATGAATTAAATAATCAATTCTTTTACAAGTTTGATAAACCTTTAACCATAAACCTGAGCCTGTACCATTCCACCCAGCTTACCTTTGTATGTCAGAAAATTTTGTCAGGTGACTTAATAACCAGATTCCAGTATCCTGTAACTATATCTGTATATGTATCTGTGTCTAACTCCAGTCGTCTATTCGGCTAGATTTAGCTTGCTCTGTCTCCTCTCTTCTAGAAGGCTCTAAAAGGCCTCACCTTCACCATGGTGCCATTATCATTGAACTCCCATTTGAAGTATAGCTTCCTAATGCCGATACAACTGGCATAGACGCAGGGCAGCAGGACGTCACTCCCATTCACCGCCTCCAGAAAGGGGACCTTCCCAACGTTCATCTCTAGTGCCTCCAGCTTCCCGTACACACCTTATAGAGAGGAAAAGTGAGAGTGAATGAGGTACAATGTCCCTCAAAACCTGTACAAGATCATCAACTTTGCAATTATTTATAAGATCAATACTTTTACTGCTTTTGTAATGGTTGGTAAAGCTTTGTATTGCTTTTTTGTTTCCCATTTATGCTGATAAATCACCGGTTAATGGGATATAAAAGATTTGCGTGCGACCTATGATTAATCCTAAACGCGTTTAATGGTCTTCTAATAGAATCTAAAGTGTCTCCAATGACAATTATGTAGTAATAATTGATGGTTTAACAGTGAACGAATCTAATGGACTGTAATAGTCACCGTATTGATCCGGCACTTCTTTGAGAAAACAAGAAAATGTTGATTTATTTCTATTTGCGATAACATGAACAATACTTCAGTTGAGTAGGTGGGAGTAAGTCAGGTCTCAAGTCATGAATGCCAAGCCAAAGTCAAGGCGAGTCTTTTTTTAATATTTGTCAAACAAGTCTCAAGTCTCAAATTTGCGACTTAAGTCTGACTCGAGTCAATTCGAGTCCCCCATCTCTGAGTCATTAAACTTAAGTCCGAGTCAAGTCTTGAATGTCAAGTCAAAGTCAAGTCGAGTCTTTTTTTAATATTTGTCAAACAAGTCACAAGTCATGGGGGGGCACGGTGGCTTAGTGGTTAGCACGTTCGCCTCACACCTCCAGGGTTGGGGATTCGATTACCGCCTCCACCTTGTGTGTGTGGAGTTTGCATGTTCTCCCCGTGCCTCGGGGGTTTCCTCCGGGTACTTCGGTTTCCTCCCCCGGTCCAAAGATATGCATGGTAGGTTGATTGGCATCTCTGGAACAATTGTCCGTAGTGTGTGATTGCGTGAGTGAATGAGAGTGTGTGTGTGTGCCCTGTGATGGGTTGGCACTCCGTCCAGCGTGTATCCTGCCTTGATGCCCGATGATGCCTGAGATAGGCACAGGCTCCCCGTGACCCGAGGTAGTTCGGATAAGCGGTAGAAAATGAGTGAGAGAGAGTGAGAGAAGTCACAAGTCTCAAATTTGAGACTTAAGTCTGACTCAAGTCAAGTCAAGTCCCCCATCTCTGAGTCATTAAACTTAAGTCCGAGTCAAGTCTCAAGTCACGAATGTCAAGTCGAGTCTTTTTTAATATTTGTCAAACAAGTCTCAAATTTGCGACTTAAGTCTGACTCGAGTCAAGTCAACTCCCCCATCTCTGAGTCATTAAACTCAAGTCCGAGTCAAGTCATGAATGTCAAGTCAAAGTCAAGTCGAGTCTTTTTTTAATATTTGTCAAGCAAGTCTTAAATTTGCGACTTAAGTCTGACTCGAGTCGTCATATGACTCGAGTCCCCCATCTCTGGTATTTGGTAACAATTAAAACCAAAATGAGGCCCAATAGAAAGTGAAACAATATTCCAGTTTTATTTTTTTTACCAAGATGAAAATCTTAACAATTCTCTTACCTAATATGATGCCTTGCATAAGTCTATTCAAAATATCTACGGCTTATGTGGCTTCTCCGACTAGGACATGATCCGATATCAACTATCAGTTGATAGTCAGGAAACTTGAGTCAATGCTCATTTCGACCATAAGATTAAACCATTTGTTATGTTATTTCTAGCTAGAGATCATTTTTAGAAATTAACATAGACTTTCCAGGCTGGTAACGCTGTGAGGCGTAGAACCTCGTTCATAATTCATTTTGTAACCCTGACTCCTGGCTGGCTCAACAATAATTAAATGTATGTAAAAATCTACTTCTGTGAATGAGCAGACTGATGAGCAGTGCTATGGAAGGGGTTGTGCATTTATCTAGCGAAGATAACTAAACCATATTTGAAGCTGTTTCCTGCACTCAGTGCTTTCCGAGAACAATCAGGATCTTCAAGCAATCACGTTCGCCAACCTCCAGGTCATTCAGTCAGGAAAAAGAGCTCAGAGCACATTAGATTTTTATCGGTTTCCTCTAGAATTTCATGTGTTTTCCTTTTTTAAGTGTTAAACCCCTTATTTAATCGCCTGATTTCTCACTTCTCTTGTTCTTTTCACCTATTAAAGTGTTACGGAAAGGTTTTCTTTTTTTTCCTCTGCTTATCTAGGAATTAAAGCTTAATACAGTTCTAAAAGGTAAGAAATGCGAATCAGGACCAGCCATTATTTAAGTTTTAGCCATGTTTTGATATGTACTATTTATTTTTTAAGGTTATCAGCCAGTTTGATTGGTCCAAACCTGAACATCGCAACATTATACACATTTTAGTTTGCTTTCTGTTTTTTTTTTATCAACACACAGTACCGTTGTTTATATATAAATCGTGTTATTACCAGGTCTTATATTCCAATTTTTAGCTGTCATATATATCGAAAATGCTTCTAATGAATGTCAACTTGGTGACGATATTAGTAAAAATCTCCAGTGTTTATCCAGTAAAATTTTATTGTACAAATTTATATTAATTTGACTAATATTTGAGGGGATAAGTGGCGCTTATTTTCCCTGAGTGCAAAACCTATCATTTAATCAGATCCAGTGCTTCATTTACTGGACCTTGCAGTGTTTACTCTTTACTGTATTATGTAAATGCAATGAAATGTGTTTTCTCTCTCTCTCTCTCGCTTGATCCTTTCTCTTCTCTCCTTCCTTCTCTGTTGCAGCAATGATGCTGCAAAATCTCATTCACAAAAACAGCCTCTCTCTCCCCCTCTCTCTTCTCTCTCTTCTCTCTCACTCTCGCTGCAGTGATGGCAAGAATCAACTCCTTCACTGAACCCGCTGTCTGTCCGGACATCAATTAATTCTTGCTCTCAGCCGCAACGCACTAAGAAGTTCAGAAAAATACTGCTGATGCCATGCAAATTTACTTAGTAATATACTTTCTTATCTAGGGTGAGAGACAGACACTGGTCACAGTTCAGCCCATGTTGGGAAAAACACACAGTATAACATCATGGTAGAATATTGATCAGTTATAAACCACTAAAGAACATTTTATCTTTTATTACATAGCCTAAATGTTTGTTATTTCCATCTCCTGAGAGATGTCCTTATTTCTTGTATATTTGGGACAGTGAAAAATTCCAGAGACAGAAATGTTCTGGATCTGGAGACGGTGTAACCGAATACAAAGGGCCAGAAACATCCGTAGATATTGCGGTGTGTATTTTTAGCATATTGCGGTAGGTTAGTTTTTAGAAGTGACTAACAGGATAACACAACAAACCACAAATACAGTAGCTACACAGGAACTGAATCTTTTCCATTTAATTCTCATTAATTTTTAAAGCTAAAGCTAAAAAAAAAAACTTGTAAATTGACAAGTAGTGAGGCTTTAAGCTTTTAAGTCTACAAACTAGCAAGCTCAGCTACTGTACGTGCTGACTCCACTGTAACAACAACAATAAATAATCAAACACCAGTTATAACAACGTGGTGGTCTAGAAAAACACATCACATGATGCTGAAGGTAAATTGTAGCAAATTTTTACGTATAGCAAAAATATATCGCATTTATACAGTATACCGTATAGTAGATAAGCTAGCTAGTTCCAAAAGCTTCCATAAGCTAGCTAGTTTGTTGGATTCAAATCATCAAAACAAGTGATACAGAAAAGTGCAACGACTTGCAGAGATTTGTTACATAAACGAGAAAATAAATAATAATAACAACAAAAATAACAACCGGCGCTCGGTTTAGTTTAATTTTGCATATTATTTATTCGCTGTTTGATTGAAAAGCAGCAGCCCCGCATCGTTCACACCAAACCCTTTCAACCAATGATATGTTAAGTTGTTTGGTCACTACACCAGACAAATCTGTGCACATACAGTAATTACCTTCATCATCACTGTCTCCATAAAACACCATGTAACTGTTTAAATTTATATCAATACTCAATACACTCTACAACCAAAGGTTTGTACACCCTCATAGACTTGCTGAACATCACATCCCATTTTTTTGGAAGCTGCTTTTGTAGAGTAATGAGGACACTGTATTTTATACTTGTTTACCTAACAACGTCCTTAGAAGTTTTCAGGACGTTCTGAGGACAGCAATTTCGTTAGCTAAGAGTCAGAGATCGATATCGACAAAGGATGAATTTCCCTTGTTGATCGTGAGACTGGTGTCTATTTTTATCATCATTCCAATTCTGCTGAGGTAGCACCATTTTGTTTTCCTTTACTTCTACTGACCCCAGATCAGATTGTATGTACTAAAGGCATATCCTTATGAGTGTTTTCCTATAGAATTCTGATTTCATGCTTGTTTTGGTAGAAACTTTACATAGAGCCAGATTCTGATGCTTGGTGTTTGAAGTCGTGAGTCATATAATGCTTTCTTTTGAAGTTCAGGCTTATAAATCCAAAATGACTAATCAGAAAATTAAAGAATAAATAGAGAAGTTTACCAGAGAAATTTAACCTTCAGTGAATTGGCTTTTCCACTTTAAAACGTAGTCTCTTATTTCACCATAGCCCTGAAACTCTAAAACTATGACACTTGGTCATAAGGGAAATGAAGCCAGACACTACCACCCCACCCTCACCCCAAACACACACCTGATAATGACGTAAAAGAAAGAAAATGCACGTGTTTACACAGCTGCTGTGTGACCATGTGGAATAATGCATGACCAGCAAAAAAAAACCAAAAAAAAAACCAGAAATTGTTTCATTTAAGCCAGTGATTCTGTAGAAGACAGAGACGTGTCAGAGAGTTCAGATCCACTGTGCGGTTCAGTGCTTTATTTGCTGTAACATCATGAGCTGACCCTGGGAGCTGAAGCAGGAAGGTTATTCTAAGCTCCCAATAGGTTATATCTGGATACATTCTGTTGTATGGTTCCAGGAAGAACCTTCAAAAAGTCTTTGAGAAGATATTCACTGCAAATAGAAGTTCTATCTTGACCTCTAAGGACTTTTCAGAAACAAACTAAGAACCTCAAATTTATAAACAAATTTGAATGAGCACAAAAAAATCGCATTCTGATTCGACAGTAAACGTATGAATACCCAAAGGGCTTAACTGGGGAAAAAATCATGGTTCATGGTTTCTTTAATAAGGACATATTAAGTAAAGCTAAATTATTTTAATTAACAATAGAATAGACATCAGTCTGAGTGGCATTGATTACTGACCTACTATTTAGTATGGATTATACATACTGTAGTATGGAATTCATACTATGTTTATGTACTATTTAGTACTGTAGTATAAATTAAATTGCATGCTTTACTGACACACTACTGTACTTCATGCAGTGGTATGGAAGCATGCTACAGTATATTTGAGGTGTAATTTAATACAGCAGTATAGGAGCCATTATATTTTAAAAATACATATCCTGTATACTGATATACTGTTGAGAAAATTTTCAGTGGCAGCCTGTTTGTTAAGGTACAGTACTGGATTATATTTAGTGTAGTAGTGTGGATGACACTTATTTGTCCTTGAACCCGTTCTGAAAGAAAAGCAGCGGGTTTAAAGGTTCCACAAACTAAATAACGTGTTTCTTAATCTAACTTTATTACACCTCTGTTTTTTTTTTTATTATTCTCGTCCATGCAGAGAAAAGAAAACAGCACTCTTACTGAAAATGACCATTAGTAGAAGGCTGACAGAGCTTTTTTCTGGCAGGAACCTTCTGGCTTTCAGGATCTCCATCTCTCAGTCATTTACGACGTCTCTCCGCCGTTCTGCACTCCTAAGTATTCTGTCCGTCTCTTGATGTTTTGGTGGTTTGGTCCAAACCTGGATCACACCGTGATAAATGTTTCATAAAACTCTGGGTGCTTCCTTCAGAGTTTGGTTTACCTTCAACTGAGTCCTAGCAGGAGCTCCAGGTTATGAGGAAAGATTCCGGGTTGTGTTTGTGCTCATATATGTGTGTGTAGGCTTCAAGTGCCAGAAGGATACAAAAAGAGAAAGAGATTAAGAATAGTAAACTATGAACAACAGTATAAATGTACAATGTGAAAATCAAGTGTGTGTGTCTGTGTGTGTGTCTGTGTGTGTGTTATACCTCTTCCGATGCTCAGCTAACTCTCTGTGTCCTATAGCGAGAATTCCAGAGGACAACGCTAAGCCAAAGCACCTTCAGGATTATACACCGCAGCTCTTCTGCTCCTGATGTTCTAACACACGTGCAGGCACTCACCATCAGTCATCGAACATACACACACACTCACACTCACACACACACACACACACTCCATCCCGGGACAGAGAAACAGCAGAGCAGCAGTGCGCTTTCTTTTACTGCAATATAAACACAAGAGCCTCCTTCTCACTGCTGAAGAAAATCTGGCTCTAACTCAACTTTTCTCTCCTCTCCTCTCCTTTGCCTGACACACACACACACTCTCTCTCTCTCTCTCTCTCTCTCTCTCCTCATCATTCCTCCCTCGTCTTTTTTTTTTAAGTTGTACTTCATTCTGTTCCATTCGCCCTGTTCTTTCTGCAGTGCAGCTTCTTTTAGCTGCAGTGCTGATTTCAGATCAGTTGTTTTTGACAATGTCAAAAGAACCGAAATCTGATCATAATCTCATCTTATGAATGAAGAGTCAGTTTTTACACAGGCACTGAGAAGGACAGCACACACCATGCGCATCGTTTGAATGCCATCATGCTACAGAGGTGGTACAGTCTGATACTGGTGCACTAGAGAATATACATGCTATATAGTAGTGTAGTACGCAGGCTTATTATTTACGGCTTTTAACGGCAGCATCTTTAATCCAGTATATAGTAATGAATATTTTATTAAGCAGGATGTTGAAATGCTACTATGACTCTGTAAGGTATCGTAATACAAATGCTAAACTACTGGTCGGTTAAATACTATTTTGACCTTGTATGTGAGTAGGAGTAGGGAACTATTGTAATATACCGTTTTGTAAGCTACTATCAGGTCCATACTAATTTAGCATATGATTCAGTGTGGTAGCACATTGTCGTCATTCTATTTCAATATACACTTTAGTACAACAGGATGGGCAATATGCTATACTGGTATTCTATGTGGTACAGTATGGGAGTATGGCTCCCATGGTATTTTAACATACTCATTAATATAGACGTATGGGTAGTTCATATCCTTTAGTATGATAGTAAGGTTGAACATACTCTTTACTACAGTAGTATGGGTAGTAAACTATATATTTTGCTACAGAATTTCCAGAAACATGGCTTTTGGTGCAAAATACTTTAGGATGCTTCTAGTGAGTGAGTGAGTGTGTTAATGTTAGCAGTGACTTTGAACATGTCTGACAGATTGAGTTGAGTTTCTACATAATGACTGTAACCTCGCAGTGGTGTCAGGTTCGGCTACCTCAGGACCTTCCTACAGGAGTGTTCCCTGTGCAAGTGTGTGTGTGTGTGTGTGTGTGTGTGTAGGTCAAACACTGGCAGAACTGCACATATGATTTATGCGTTTTCAGTTCTTCCCAGGTAAACAGTACCACAGGATTCTTAGCTGACACTGTTATTGTGTATGTACTGCTCACATGACCCTCGCGCTAGAAGCACAGCATGGACGCTTTATCCGCCATGCGATTAATCATTTCGGTAGGATAAGGAGGCGTGTCTTTGTGTTTATTTATAGCAGTGTGGGCAGGAAGTAGGTTGAAGAAATCATTATCATTCATATATGCGCATGTATTTTCATAGACATATATTTTAGAGCCCTAGAGGGTTAGCGAAGCCACCGGTAAAACTCAGAAATCCTCAGTGCAACTATCTTAACTGAAGAACTTAATAAATGAGTCTTGTTTTTTTTTTAAGCTAAGGTAGCTAGTTCATATTTGGCTAGTCAACTTTTTACTTAGCAATGTTTATCTGAGGTTATCTTTGACTATCAGTGCCAGAAAATATAGCTATGTTTAATACTATAAACAAAAATATGTACTGTACATGTGATTTTTACAGATTCTTTTAAAAGCCAGCTAGCTAATAGAAGGTAATCTGACAGGATTTTTGATAT
>NC_083485.1:1832900-1847900 GCF_030014155.1 Tachysurus vachellii | reverse complement strand
GAAGAGGGTGTCAAAATACACACACACACACACACACTCACACACACTCACACACACACACTCACTCTCTCTCTTTCTGTCTCTCACTCACACACACACTCACTCACACACACACACTCTCTTTCTGTCTCTCACACACACACACACACACACACACACACACACACACACACACACACACACACACACACACCAAACCAATCCCAAATCAGATTATGTTCCAGACCAGTCTGTAAGTAAAAAAAAAACTTAATAACATTTGTAACCGGAAGCGCACGAAAGATCTAAATCTTTTTTTGTTTTATTTCCATGACCAGAAACGAGATAAACAGGAAGTGAAACCGCGCGCGTTCATGACTCACCTGTAAGCAGCACACCTACAACACTGACCACAAACCGTGTCCATGTCCGAAACATGAGAGAGAGCAAAGTAAATCCCACAAGTGTGTGTGTGTGTGTGGGCGTGTGTGTGTTTGCGCGCGCGCGCGTGTGTGTGTGTGTGTAAAAGTCTTGATTTCTCTCCTCGCTTCAGGCTTAGATTCACGTGATTAACGAGCGCAGAAGGGTCGGAGAGAGAGAGAGAGAGAGAGAGAGAGAGGGAGGCAGAGAGAGAGGCAGAGAGAGAGGCGGAGACAGCGGCGGAGACAGCGCGCGCACAGGCGAACCGTTCACTCCTGATGCGCGAGCTCAGATTTTTTTTGGAAGTCCGTTTCCGGCAGGTGGAAAAGGAAAACGTGTCTTTTTCACGTGTTGTTCATTTTTACTCATATATATTTTTACTCAAACTTTCAGAGATGAGGTAATAAAAGTTATTACCTCATCTCTGAAAGTTTTGTATGTTATCTCAAAAGTTAATATCTCGTTTTTTGTTTTATTTTCACTCATTTATTTATTTATTTATTTAATTATTTGTTTCGAAACACTTATTTATCTCGAAACGCTTATTTATCTCATATTTAAACTTCTCACGTCTAGATTCTTATCAAAATCTTCACTTATCTCACACCACAGACTGTAAACGGAGTAAAAATCCTAAAACTAGAAGAAAGTAACCACAAAAACATGAGAGAAAGAGAAAATGTCAAGATTCTGCAGAAAAGCTGTAAAACTAAACAAAACTAAACAAAACAAAGGCCATGGAGGAAATGGACAGGTGGAGCTTCTCATTCTGAGATGTTTGTAAGGGGCTGTTAAATCACCATAAAGATAAATGAAATGAGTTTAACCACCAGAGTTGCACTAATGAACTGAGAAATAATAAATATATATATATATATATATATATATATATATATATATATATATATATATATATATATATATATATATATATATATATATATATATTCACATATTATTATATATTACTTATTTTGAATAAAATCTCGAACAGGTACCAAAACACTAAATAGACTATTGGGCAATAAAGGCAGTTTTTTTTTGTTTGTTTGTTTGTTTTTTGCCTCGCACCTCTACCGCCACCTTGTGGTCAGGTTATGTTGTTACTACAGTTCAGGGTTTTAACCCTTCTGGTTCAACACAATGAATAGAAACTACAATAGAGTTAAAGAAAACTAATAAAAAACAAATTATTTATCATAATGAATGTATGATATTTAGCAGAATTTCTACACACTGAAATGAAATTCGGATTTGTTTAGATTTTATTTCTATCTTTTTTTCCTTATTTATTTATTTATTTCAAATTTCGTTTAATTTTGCCAACAATCACTTTTTTTTCTTTATGAAACCCCAAAAAAATGAATAAAGACGTCTGTACCCTGTGTAGTGCCTTTGGTGTCCACGTGGGGACGCATTTGGGATCCGCTCCTGAACTGAGCTGGAAAAGTGGGATGGGTTGCCAGATTGGGCCTTTCAGTTCAGTTCGGATTCAGTGGGGGGTTTTGCTTGGTGTAATGGTGCTCCATCTCAGAAGTCTAATCGGACAGGGTGTCTCTTGATGTCTGTTAATGTGGAGAGAAGAAGAAAAAGAAGAAGAAAATTGAATAAATTTTAGTCTATACCATAACTTTACTTTGTTCCATTAAGCACAGATTCAAATGTGATGGTTATTGGATAATGATCAACATCAGCGTGGTGTGATGGACTGGATTATTGTTACCTCTCTGAAGCTGCAGGAAAATGAGCCACAAAAAGGACCTAAGAACCAGTAACTGTAGAGCAGCGGTGTCCGATCTTATCCGGAAAGGGCCGGTGTGGGTGCAGGTTTTTATTCCAACCAAGCAGAAGCCACACCAGAGTCTACTAAAACAAGAACAACCGATTAAACAGGTGGAATCAGACGTGGCTTCTGCTTGGTTGGAGTGAAAACCTGCACCCACACCGGACCTTTGCGGATATGATTGGACACCGCTGCTGTAGAGCAAGTCACGATCCTGGCTGTTAATTGGACAAACAAAAGACTAGTACCAGATTGTGTCATCAAAATTTGTTGACATCTGTTTTAGGTTTAAATCTAGAGTAAGGGTTAGATACAGACCGGGTATAATAGCTATAAAAAAAAATAAATAAAATAAAAAAAGAACTCAGGATTTCTTTGTGTGGATCAATTGTCTGGGTTAGGGTGAAAGTGTGCGCACACCTGGCAACCCCGAAAAGGGGAGGACATAACCGGTTTCGTTGATCAAAACCTTCCGTCCGTGATTTTCCAAACATATCCGAGCTACAGAAAGGATTTTGTGGCGCATAAACATCGCGTCGCCATTTTTTTTTAAAAGAACAAGAACAAAAACAAAACAAAAACAAAACCAAAAAACGGGCGCGTGAGAGACTGAGCGCAGCATCAGCACCAAACCGCAGCATCCTCCGGCATCAGACATCTGTCTGCTTCCTGCTTTAGAGAATTCATCTGATTAGCAGGTGAGACTGTGTGTGTGTGTGTGTGTGTGTGCGTGTGCGTGTGCGCGCGTTAATATTAATGCTACATAATGCAAACGTTATTGTTGCAGCCTGTTTGGTCATTTACTCATTTCAAGACAGGCCTCTAACGCAGGATGCCGCTGTAATTTACGGCCTAATCTCATCCAAATAACCCGATTAGACAATAAACAAGAGCGGTAAGAGAGCATTTCATGAACCAGAAGAAATCCACTGTATTACTAGCCAGAATTAGAGCATTATGAATGTAAAGCCTGCATCTTGCTTGCTTTCATGCACTGTGTCTGAAATGGTGACTGTATTAAGCTTCCTCCTTATTTCCTACTAACACCAGTGTATTATGGGGATTTCTGCACCTTTTTTCGGGCTCCATCGTGTCCTGTTGCAGGTGATATTCTGGATATGAATAGAATTTGAAATATATTTATTTTTCTAATTTATCGATTGGTGTTGTGTTTGTGTTATTCCTGTGACAAGTTGACAGCAGTGTGTCCCTTCGCTGTCACTGCCGAGACTCTTGTTACAGCTGGAGTAGTGAAAATGGAGTTTACTTCACTAATCTTGTGGACAGCTTTCACTGTTAGCTAGAACATACAGTATGTCTTTACTGAAGAAATCCAGCTCAGAAGTAGTGATGACGTGAAGGCAAACGCTGAAGGACTGAAGCTCTTCTGCATCTGTAGCAAAAGTCAAAAAAGTACAATATTAGTCTCAATGAATCGTGGATGCTGGGAAAGTTCACGTGTTGTGAGTTTTGTCCTGATGTTACAAGTCCTTGTTCATGTTTAGAGAATGAGTGACGAGGAGAACCCTGCTGCTGAACCTGTGCAGGTTCTGGATGTCCAGGGTGATGGACGCTGGATATCACAGGTATGTGTTTTATGAATAAAAATACATATATGTTTATATGTAAAGAGTTTGTGTATTTGGCATAGTGTTGATCTTGTGTGTGTGTGTGTGTGTTGCAGCACAACCGCTTCGTGCAGGAATGTAAAGATGCAGAACCTGACGTGCTGTTTGTAGGGGACTCCATGGTTCAGCTGATGCAGCAGTATGAGGTGTGTGTGTGTGTGTGTTGTGAACTAAATACATTAACATTTAAGCTTTTTTGAAAACTCTTTTTAACCTTTAACCCGTATTTACAGTACTGTATTTTCCACATTGCTTGTCATTAATCTGGTTATTTAAGCAGGAAACAGAGACTAAAGTGTCATTTGCAGTTCAGCGCCACGCTGCACAATGCCACATTGTCTTCTGGGTTGTAAATAAGCTGCTGTTGCTGTTCCCGATTTGTAATTTCATGTGGCCTCCTCACAGGATCAGTAGGGGGGAAAAAAAAACATTCTGAAAGCTGATTGGTCAGAAAATGTATTATTTATGCGTAAATAATAACATAAAACATAACATAAGTGATAACAGGAATGAAGTTGTTTTAGCATTGGGTCTAACATTGAAGTCTGGGTTCTGCGATGTGATTGGTTGTTGTGTGCAGGTTTGGCGAGAGTTGTTTTCTCCACTCCATGCGCTCAACTTTGGGATTGGAGGAGACACGACGTGCAACGTTCTGTGGAGGCTGCAGAACGGAGAACTGGAGAACATCAGGCCACGGGTGAGAGAGCAGGAGAGAGAGAGAGAGAGAGAGAGAGAGATTATCCCATAGGTTTCATTCTCATGTACAGCGGTAATAACTTGTTGTGTGTTGTGTTTGTATCCCACCAGGTGGTGGTGCTGTGGGTAGGAACCAATAATCACGAGCACACAGCAGAGCAGGTCGCAGGGGGCATCGTGACCATAGTACAGCTGCTCATCTCACGCCTTCCCAAGGCCAAGATCGTCGTCCTGGTGAGAGAGAGAGAGAGTGTGTGTGTGTGTGTGGATACCCTTTGAAGTTTGAGCTCTAATGCTAATATTCTAGCTCCCTGACTAGCTAGCAGAATAAATGTGAAGTGGAAATGCAGTCATTTTGTTTGATAGCATTTGGTCTAGCAAATGTTGTGCTACCTAGATAAAAGCTAATTTACCGGCTTGCTGACTAACTAGCAATATAAATGTGAAGTGTGTAACATGGAGCGGTCTGAGTCCATAGATCACGCCTGCTCTTGGAAGATAGATCATATATAAAGTACAGTATATAAAGAATTATTATTTTATTATGTATTTTTGTCCCAAGTGATAAGTGTATGTTCCACAACATTAATTAAAACAATAAATGGGTAAAAAGTCAAATATTACATGGCATATTTTACATATTAAAATTGATCAGCTAATTGCTTAAACCTGATCGGTTGTGTCACTCAGGGTCTGTTACCCAGGGGCGAGTTCCCCAACCCTCTGAGGGAGAAAAACGCAGCAGTAAACACCTACCTGCGCTGTGCCCTTCCTCGTCTCGGACCCATACAGTTCCTGGACGTGGGTGGCGGCTTTGTGCACTCTGACGGCACCATTTCCAGCCGAGATATGTTTGACTTCCTGCACCTGACGGCCAGTGGGTACGGTGCCATGGCCACGCCCCTGCACGAGCTGCTGCTCCAGCTGTTGGAGGAGACACCGCAGGAAAGGCGGGCCTCGCTCGTGTAAGAGAAGATGACGGGGTGCAGGAATCTGTCTCATTCTTTAAGTGGAACATGTACATCATTACATATTATATGCGGAGAGAGAGAGAGAGTGAGAGAGAGAGAGAGAGAGAGAGTGAGAGAGTCATAAATGTTGGCAAAATGTGGAAAAAATGTTCTTTCAGAAATATGTATTTTAATCACTTGTTTTTTTTTCTAATGTGCTTTAACTTATTTAAGTGTTGAGACTTAGGCAAAGTCCTCACAAATCACCCAAGCACTGTGTGTGTGTGTGTGTGTGGGCTCGCATGTTTGTGTGTGTGCGCATGTTTGTGTGTGTGGGCGCGCGCATGTTTGTGTGTGTGTGTGCGCACGTTTGTGTGTGTGCACACGTGTGTGTGTGTTCGTGTGTGTGTATTTGTGTGTGTGTGGGTGTGTGTGTGTGGGCTCGCATGTTTGTGTGTGCGCGCATATTTGTGTGTGTGTGTGGGCGTGCGCATGTTTGTGTGTGTGTGCGCACATGTTTGTGTGTGCACACGTGTGTGTTTTTGTGTTTGTGTTCGTGTGTGTGTATTTGTGTGTGTGTGCGGGCGCACGTGTGTGTTTGTGTGTGCACGCATGTTTGTGTGTGCGTGTATGTTTGTGTGTGTGCGCATGTTTGTGTGTGTGTGGGCACGCGCATGTTTGTGTGTGTGTGTGTGTGCGCACATGTTTGTGTGTGTGCACACGTGTGTGTTTTTGTGTGTGTGTATTTGTGTGTGTGTGTGTTGGTGTGTGTGTGTGTGTGGGCTCACATATTTGTGTGTTTGCGCATGTTTGTGTGTGTGTGTGGGCGTGCGCATGTTTGTGTGTGTGTGCGCACATGTTTGTGTGTGTGCACACGTGTGTGTTTTTGTGTTTGTGTTTGTGTGTGTGTATTTGTGTGTGTGTGCGGGCGCACGTGTGTGTGCACGCATATTTGTATGTGCGTGCATGTTTGTGTGTGTGCGCATGTTTGTGTGTGAGCACGTGTGTGTGTGTGTGCACGCACATGTGTGTGTTTGTGTGAGCCACCTCAGTAAACTGGATAATAAACACTGACACCGTGTGCACCTTTGATGCTTTAGTGTAGCACTGATACTGATACTGATACGGATACTGATACTGCCAGCTTCTTACACACGTTTCCAGAAGGATCTGTTCAGTATGGAATGAAGATGGCTGCTGTGTCACCGAATTACACACAAACATACACACTGCCCAAAGCTATAACTTACAGTGTTCATCCACTGGAGTTACAAGGCTAATGTAGGCTAATGTATCCCCCAAATTGTTTCCTATAAATAAACCTCTAAATCTTTATACGCACATTTCCCACATCAGCTCCATGATTTCATTTACAAAGTAAAAATTAAATTATATATTATATTAGCATCTGCTACCTTTGTAGCTTTTCTGTACAAGAAAACAAGATTTTGTGCAGATTTTGCTGAGCACAAAGTTAAAAATGGGATTCCAGTTGTCCAAGATGGCTGACAAGAAATACAAATTTAACCAAGCAGTGGACATTTTGTTAGTTATACGTCTACAACATTAGCTCTGTAGCTAATCGCAGCTTGGATGATTGACTACACTTAGCCTCTCTTTCTCTTTCACTGGCCTTCATCTTTTTTGTATTGTTTTTTTTTTTCCAGAGTAGCTTAAAGGAATTTGTGTGTGTGTGTGTGTGTGAGAGAGAGAGAATGTTATGTACAGAAACAGAATCCATCTATCTTAAAATATTTTAAACTTCACAAAGTGTGTGTGTGTGTGTGTGTGTGTGTGTGTTAGTTCCATCTCTGTATATATACAGTCAATACATGCCTGCGTAGCTGTTTGTGAAACTGTGCTAACGTTTCCTGTCAGCCAGTGAGTGTTAGCTTAGCTACTCTGTCACACACTGAAGAAAGCGCTGTGTGAAACTTTCCATTAAAGAAGGAATAATGTCACAACTTTAGGACTGGAATCTTTCTTGTCTTTTTCTTCTGTTCACTTTCCTCTGAGGAAACTAGTTGGATAAATAGTGGCACCATATGGTTCAAAACAAGGTTTATATCTGACTGAAAATAACTGCAACCATGTTGGTATTTCAACCTGTCAGTAATAAAAACTGGGGGCAGGGCGAGGGGGCATGGAGAGGATTAATGCACTTTAGAGCAGAAACAGAGCTCTAATATGGAGGACCACAGATGTATCAAGTGTTAGCATGTTAGCATTAGTGTTAGCATGAGAGTAATAATATAAACAGTTGACTAAACACTGAGTTAAAAAGTACTGAATATTGCACATGTTAAAGAGTGTGTGTGTGTGTGTGTGTGTGTTTACACTGTTAATGTGTTGTGTGTGTATGTGTATGAGAGAGAAGAGTGTGTAAGTGTTTTAATATAAATCATCCTGTGGGGTTTAACGTCATCATTTAACATCGTAACGTAACAACATAACAATCCCGTAGACAAGATGACATTTTATAACATACTTAAAATACTGAACACCAGAAAATGGCAACATGTTGATTTGTTAAAAAAAAAAATCTAAACAAACCAGTTCAGTCATGATTCAGTTATTTAGAACACCATACACCGGGTGTATGTCCAAATCGGGTATGTTTCCAAATCAGGATCGCTTTTCCGTTAATAATACTGTTGTTATTACAGGAATGCGTTTGTTAAAGTGAACATTTATCACCTTACTGTTTTTAGATATGTTTCCGGCAAACACAGAACGTTCCTCTAACGTTAGCATATGGTTTCCGTTGGTTTTTTCCTGTTTCCAGGGAACCAAATAGTAACGTTCTACGAACGTTCTCTAATGGTTTTTGTTAGTTTAACAAAAAAAATAAAAAATAACCTTTCCAGAATGTTCCTGACTAAGCAAAAACAAATCTAAAACAATTGTGTTGTGGGAATGTTTTGGGAACCAAAAATTGTTTGCTGGGTTTAAACAGGTTTTAACGCTGTAGGACTCTGCAGATTAAAAAAGAAGCTCTGCTTTTACTCCTATTGTGACGTCGGAATCTGCTGAGGGGAGCTTCTGAGTTTTGCTTTGATCTAGATGTGATAACAGTATCAGCGCTGAATACAGGCCGTAACGTACAGCAGGTTAATGTGCACTTATTTTATGTAATAATGAAATACATTATTAAAGCAAATAAAGGCCATATGACTGACTTTTTCTTAACAGTGTATATCTAGACTTGTAAAGTTCGTCGCGACAAACTTTGATGTTGGCTTTGATGATGCAAGTATTCGCAAAGGCCGGTGCTTTTTGGAGGCGAGTGGACATAAGGGTCAGTGTTACTTTTGGAAGTAAGTAGACAGAAAGCTAGGGTGCCAAAACATTTGGAGGTAAGTGGAGACGAGCATGTGATGTCATCCGAATACTCTTAAAGAAGTTCTCCTCATTGTTCTGAGTGTTTTGATATGTCAGATTTCCATGTTGTAAAAAGTTTATAATGGGAGTCTATGGGAAAAAAGGCCACTTTGAGACCTGGTACCAGAAGTACTGGTACTCGGATCACTTAGAAAAGTAAGAGCAACAAACTTCAGACCAGCGTCTACAACATATCCAAATTTGGTGCATGTGGCTCGAAAGCCCTAGGAGGAGTTACTCTTGATAAATTTTTGTCTAAGCTTAAATAGGAAAACAGAATGTTGGCTTCTACAAAGCGACATAATGACACAAGAATTTCTTAATTTTTGTTAAATGGACCAAAAACGTTCAGATAATGTGTGACCTATCCTGTAAAATGTTCCTCATTAATGCAAGGAATACAATTTGAACTGTGTGTAAAAATCACCGGTGAATAAAGAAACCCTGTGAAATGTCCACAAAGTCACATATTTCAGAAAACGCTATTGACGTATGAGGACCGTATTAAATACGAACACGTTAAAGGGATCTAACTAGCAGAAGGGATGAAGCTGATTTGTGTGTGAGACACGTTATAGAACCAGGTGATATATATAACCTGATCACTGCTTTATTATGGTGGACTGACTAAAGACATGTAGGCTTCTGTTAACTGTAAATGCACACGTGTGCCTCTGCATATCTAATCTCGGCTAAACGGCTGACCGTCTCTGAACTTTGGCATGCGTGTCCATGCATGTGGATCTGCTGGGATTAATCCAGACAGCCAAAACTGAGATTATATACTGGTGTAGACTGATTAGCATTAACATCAGCGTTTATATGTACAATATGAAGTAAAATAAATAAATAAAGATTTCCCAAAGTTTACAGAAACTATTTTTTTAACTATACGACCAACCAGTTGCCCTTTATGCTACGTGATAAATCTAATTAACACTGTATTAAAGTACATTTCGGAAAGTTTTTATAAAAATAAAGATTTATATAAAAATGCAAAAAGCAAAAGACTTTTTTTTCATTGTATGATACTTACATCTTGTACAGATTTAGTTTTTAATCCAAATGATTGTAATCCGTTTATTTTATTGTTGAATATTAGCTATAAACTTAAAAAAGAAATAACACAGTATAAAATAAATCAATAATATTAACGTCTTTAAGAGTGACCTTTGACCTTTGACTCATGCATTGTGTGTGTGTTTGTGTGTTTGATTGGTGATATTGATTATACATTCGATTCATCTATTACCTCTGATGTCATGCGAGCGCGCACTGAGCTGATTAACTCATGGCAGATATTATTCTGTGATTCAGGAGTGTAACCTTCGAACTTCAGCCTTCCATGTAGGAGGTCTGGAGTCCAACTGGTTCACACACACACACACACACACACACACACACACTCATATTCAGGTGTATATATAAACTCTGCGTCTCTACAGTTGGGGATCCATCACCACTAAGGTAAGTGCTGACTTACAGGAGGCTGAAGGAGCGACTGTAACAACTTTATTTAACAATATTCTTTCAGAGAGCAAATTACTAACATTTAAACTCTACTTCTATTACATTTTTAGTCTTAAACCTCTAAAGCACTTGTTTGCCTGGTGTGTAACTGGTGCTCCATATTAATATTGTTTTTATTGAAGTTTTTTCTGCTGTAATTGTCTGGTTTATTAAATGTATTTATATTTGAATCCTTTCCTAGGCATCATTATGAAAGTCGTAGCTCTTGCCCTGACCCTCCTCTTGGCTTTGGGTGAGTCTTTCCGACTTTGCCTTCCTTTGTGTGTTTATGCTGCACCAGTTCACCTGAGGTTTACTACAAATGTTTATTAGCTGTCAGTGGTTAGATGTAAAGTCCTCTTGGTTCATGCTGTGCTAATCACACAATGCATTTGCTACCAGATGAATGAAATAGGCAGAATTTGCTAACAAGGCAGTTGAACAATGTCAGTACTCTCTGTCCTCCATTCGTAGGCCCATGATTGGCTAGAATCGCTCTGACTGACAGGGTAGAGTAACGGCATACATTATGATGTCGTCTAGTGCAGGATGTTCATTCATTACACTACCATTTGTAGTTAACTTGCACTCCCTGCAGAACCAGTTCAGGCCTAACAGACATTTTGTTTGTCCCCAGGCTGTCATGCCCGCACCCTGCAGGCCGATGCTCCCACTCAGCTGGAGCACTACAAGGCAGTTGCCTCGGTCTACCTGACCCAGGTGAAGGACCAGGCTTACAAGGCCCTAGAGAACCTGGACAGAGGCGATTACGAGCAGTACAAGTAAGCCAAACCCTGTTGTTTTGCTCCACTTAACTGAGTAAGCTTATTCACTATGATGTGAAGCAACCAAACATACAATGGCAGAGTTCTTGAGCAAGTACTTGGGGATAGATTTGTGCAACCTCCAATCTTCTCTCTTTCTTCTCCTCCTAAGGTTGAAGTTGACACAGAGCCTTGACAACCTGCAGAAGTATGCTGATTCCACCTCCAGCTCCCTGAAACCCTTTGCCACCCAGTTGGTTGAGGGAACCCAGGCTGTGCACAATTACTTCCTAAAAGAACTGGATGACCTTCATGCCAAAGTGGAGCCACACCGTGCTGAGCTGCGCCAAGCCATCGAGAAGCACCTGGACGAGTATGGTGAGCGTCTAATCCCCATCTTCCGTGACTACATGGTTGATAATCAGAAGGAGATCAATGCTCTTCGCCAGAAGCTTCAGCCTGCCCTCGATGACCTCAAGGCCAAAGTGGACACCAACATTGAGGAGACCAAGACCAAGCTTGCCCCTATTGTCGAGGCTGTGCGTGGAAAGCTCACAGAAAGGCTACAGAACCTGAAGGACCTGGCCAGCCCCGTGGCTGAGGAGTACAAGGAGCACATGCTGAAGGCCATCGAGGATGTCAAGGGAAAGCTGGCACCCCACACCACCCAGCTCCAATCCCAAATCGAGCCCTACATGGAGACCCTGAGAGCCAAATTCCAGTCTATCTATGAGTCCGTTGCCCAGGCCCTTCATGCCTAAACATGGCTTCTGCCAGGACTTGCATTCTCACACTCGCACATGAACGTATTCATGCATGAGATTGTATGTCAGCTCCAACATCCATGTGATATAATGATGCAAAATAAAATATATATTTAAAAAGACAGACCCGAGACTGAGACCTGAGTGACTTTTAAATAAGACCAAAGAAAATTTATACAGTATAAAAAATTCATACTCAGTTCTCCCCGTGCCTCGAGGGTTTCCTCCGGGTACTCCAGTTTCCTCTCCCGGTCCAAAGACATGCATGGTAGGTTGATTGGCATCTCTGGAAAATTGTCCGTAGTGTGTGAGTGAATGAGAGTGTGTGTGTGTGTGTGCCCTGCAATGGGTTGGCACTCCGTCCAGGGTGAGGCGAACGTGCTAACCACTAAGCCACTGTGCCCCCTGATTGGATTCAGGAAAAAAGAAATATTTCTACAAATATTGTTTAGAAATCCCTCGGCGTCGATGACGCGCCGTATCTGTAAATGTGACGCACCAGCAGAGATACGTGTGAAAGAAAGAGCCGCACGGGTTTATTTGCTGGGACAGAAAGGACAGGAGTTGTTCTTGCTTGACTGCAGCCACACACTGATGCACTAAAACATAAAAAAAAAACAGATCAGTGATGATTTTTCTCAAAAAAAAAAAAAAAACGTGTTTTAAATAACCAATAATCCTGTCGTAGAGATACACACCCACCTCTCTGTGCAGCGTATGAGGGCAGTGTGTGATGTATTGGGTTCCGGGTTCTACGTGGTTCTGACACATTAAACACAGTTTGCGCACAGACGGAGCTGCCTGATGGAGGGGAGAAAAAAAATATACAATTGATTTATTCAGTATAAAAGGACTTGACTAATGTACTGTACGTGCAAACAGCTCGTGTTTACAGTCTTTTGATAAACTAATGAACTTATAAATAAACACTTGAATCAAAGTCGTTGGCTCGTAGTGACCTTTGTGTGTGTGTGTGTGTGTTTGATTGGTGATATTGAATATTCATCCGATTCATCTATTACCTCTGACATCTTGCGAGCGCGCACTGAGCTTATAAACTCATGGCAGATATTATTCTGTGATTCAGGAATGTAACCTTCGAACTTCAGCCTTCCATGTAGGAGGTCTGGAGTCCAACTGGTTCACACACACACACACACACACACACACACACACACACACACTCATATTCAGGTGTATATATAAACTCTGCGTCTCTACAGTTGGGGATCCATCACCACTAAGGTAAGTGCTGACTTACAGGAGGCTGAAGGAGCGACTGTAACAACTTTATTTAACAATGTTCTTTCAGAGAGCAAATTACTAACATTTAAACTCTACTTCTGTTACATTTTTAGTCTTAAACCTCTAAAGCACTTGTTTGCCTGGTGTGTAACTGGTGCTCCATATTAATATTGTTTTTATTGAAGTTTTTTCTGCTGTAATTGTCTGGTTTATTAAATGTATTTATATTTGAATCCTTTCCTAGGCATCATTATGAAAGTCGTAGCTCTTGCCCTGACCCTCCTCTTGGCTTTGGGTGAGTCTTTCCGACTTTGCCTTCCTTTGTGTGTTTATGCTGTACCAGTTCACCTGAGGTTTACTACAAATGTTTATTAGCTGTCAGTATTTAGATGTAAAGTCCTCTTGGTTCATGCTGTGCTAATCACACAATGCATTTGCTACCAGATAAATGAAATAGGCAGAATTTGCTACCAAGGCAGTTGAACAATGTCAGTACTCTCTGTCCTCCATTCGTAGGCCCATGATTGGCTAGAATCGCTCTGACTGACAGGGTAGAGTAACGCCATACATTATGATGTCGTCTAGTGCAGGATGTTCATTCATTACACTACCATTTGTAGTTAACCTGCACTCCTTGCAGAACCTAACAGACATTTTGTTTGTCCCCAGGCTGTCATGCCCGCACCCTGCAGGCCGATGCTCCCACCCAGCTGGAGCACTACAAGGCAGTTGCCTCGGTCTACCTGACCCAGGTGAAGGACCAGGCCTACAAGGCCCTAGAGAACCTGGACAGAGACAATTACGAGCAGTACAAGTAAGCCAAACATTATCACAACCCAGACAAACCCTGTTGTTTTGCTCCACTTAACTGAGTAAGCTTATTCACTATGATGTGAAGCAACCAAACGTACAATGGCAGAGTTCTTGAGCAAGTACTTGGGCATAGATTTGTGCAACCTCCAATCTTCTCTCTTTCTTCTCCTCCTAAGGTTGACGGTCACACAGAACTTTGACTACTTCTTGGGGAATTATGTTCTTTCCCCCTCCACCCCCCTGAAACCCTTTGCCGACGTGTTGTTTCGTGTAGCCCTGGTTGTAAACTACTTCCTAAAAGAACTGGATGGCCTTTATGACAAAGTGGAGCCACATCGTGCTGAGTTACGCCAAGCCATCGAGAAGCACCTGGACGAGGATGTCGAGCGTCTCATCACCATCTTCCATGACTTCATGGCTGATGATCAGAAGGAGATCAATGCTCTTCGCCAGAAGCTTCAGCCTGCCCTCGATTACCTCAAGGCCGAAGTGGACACCAACATTGAGGAGACCAAGACCAAGCTTGCCCCTATTGTCGAGGCTGTGCGTGGAAAGCTCACAGAAAGGCTACAGTACCTGAATGACCTGGCCAGCCCCGTGGCTGAGGAGTACAAGGAGCACATGCTGAAGGCCATCGAGGACGTCAAGGAAAATCTGGCAACCCACACCACCCAGCTCCAAGGCCAAATCGAGCCCTACATGGAGACCCTGAGAGCCAAATTCCGGTCTTTCTTTGAGTCTGTCGCCCAGGCCATTCACACCTAAACACGGCTTCTGCCAGGACTCGCATTCTCACACTCGCACATGAACATATTCATGCATGAGTTTGTATGTCAGCTCCAACATCCATGTGATATAATGATGCAAAAAATATATATATATTTAAAAAGACAGACCCGAGACTGAGACCTGAGTGACTTTTAAATAAGACCAAAGAAAATTTAAACAGTATAAAAAAATTATATTAACACCTCAGTTATTAACATCCTGGGACAGTGTCAGGTTACCTGTGACATTTATCAAATTGCTCATACATTTAGCCTTGAAATGTAGACATTTGACCAGGAG
>NC_083485.1:1812900-1827900 GCF_030014155.1 Tachysurus vachellii | reverse complement strand
GAGAGGGAGAGAGTGACAGAGGGAGAGAGAGAGAGAGAGAGAGAGTGACAGAGAGAGAGAGAGAGAGAGAGAGAGAGAGAGAGTGAGGGAGAGAGAGAGAGAGAGAGGGTGGGGGGGGGGGGGGGAGAGGGAGAGAGCGGGAGAGAGTGCGAGCGCGAGAGAGAGAGAGTGAGAGCGTGAGAGAGAGAGAGAGAGAGAGAGAGAGAGAGAGAGAGAGAGAGAGAGAGAGAGTGACAGAGAGAGAGAGGGGGAGAGAGGGAGAGAGAGGGAGAGAGAGAGAGAGAGAGAGTGACAGAGAGAGAGAGGGAGAGAGAGAGGGAGAGAGAGGGAGAGAGAGAGAGAGAGAGAGAGAGAGAGAGAGAGAGAGAGAGAGAGAGAGGGGGAGAGAGGGAGAGAGAGGGAGAGAGTGACAGAGGGAGAGAGAGAGAGAGAGAGAGAGAGGGAGAGACAGAGAGTGAAGCACACATAAAGAGAGAACAAGAAAGAGAGAGTGACAGAGAGAGAGAGAGAGAGAGAGAGAGAGAGAGAGTTTACTATCCAATGAACTATAACGACTAATAAAATGTTAGTTAATAAACACTACTTTACCATTAAATGTTCCCAGTTGTCATTAGTGTTGACACATTTTTCTTGTGTCCAGTCATCAGTCTGTTGGGGAGATCAGACACACAGATCAGTCACACGGATCAGACACACGGATCAGTCACACGGATCAGTCACACGGATCAGTCACACGGATCAGGCACAGGGATCAGACATTGGGATCAGACACACGGATCAGTCACACGGATCAGTCACACGGATCAGACACACGATCAGTCACACGATCAGTCACACAGATCAGACACAGATCAGACACAGATCAGACACAGATCAGACACACAGATCAGACACACAGATCAGTCATACGGATCAGACACACGATCAGTCACACAGATCAGACACAGATCAGACACAGATCAGACACAGATCAGACACAGATCAGACACACGGATCAGTCATACGGATCAGACACACGATCAGTCACACGGATCAGTCATACGGATCAGTCACACGGATCAGTCACACGGATCAGACACACGGATCAGACACACGGATCAGACACACGGATCAGACACACAGATCAGACACAGATCAGACACAGATCAGACACAGATCAGACACAGATCAGACACAGATCAGACACAGATCAGACACACGGATCAGTCACACGGATCAGACACACAGATCAGACACACGGATCAGACACACAGATCAGACACACAGATCAGACACACAGATCAGACACAGATCAGTCACACGGATCAGACACACAGATCAGACACAGAACAGACACACGGATCAGTCACACGGATCAGACACACGGATCAGACACACAGATCAGACACACAGATCAGACACAGATCAGACACACGGATCAGTCACACGGATCAGACACACGGATCAGACACACAGATCAGACACACAGATCAGACACACAGATCAGACACACAGATCAGACACAGATCAGACACAGAACAGACACACGGATCAGTCACACGGATCAGACACACGGATCAGACACACAGATCAGACACACAGATCAGACACACGGATCAGACACACAGATCAGACACAGATCAGACACAGATCAGACACAGAACAGACACACGGATCAGTCACACGGATCAGACACACGGATCAGACACACGGATCAGACAGAACTAGTCCCTGTAGAGGACTGAAGAGTTTATAACGCAGAGTTTATTCAGTTTGAACGTAGTATTAAATTTCCACTGTATGTTTAGTCGATATTGATTCAGGGTGTCAGTCAAAGCTGAGAGACGAAGTAGGGTTTTAGTTCTTCTTTAGTTTTTATCCATTCGCGGTTACATTTACTGCCTTTACACAGCACATCCCTGCAGTTTAGTGCTCCTTAAAGTAATGACACCGTATTTATATTAGTATATTAATGGCTTTGTAGATCTGCCTTGTAGCCTTACAGTAAAGCGCTGTTACAGGAACACAACAGCTTTATAACACACATTAACAATACAAGTTGTGTAGATTCTCTGTTATAGCTTGTTTGTTTGTTTGTTTGTTTGTTTGTTTTTCCTACCTGGACATCTTTGGTCTCTGAATTGATCGGCATTATGTTCAACATTCCTTGGTTGTTCAACATCACTTCCGGTATGTTCAGCGCCACTTCCGGTATGTTCAGCGCCACTTCCGGTATGACATCAAACTGAAATGGCGTGTACCAAACGCCGTCCGCCAGCTCCCAGTACTGTAGACTGTAAATAATGTTCTATCAGAAATGTGACATAACACTAAATAGACGTTTCAGAAATTATTACTTTTAACTATTTAACCGTTTTGTTGAGTTAGAATTTATCGTTAAAAATACATTCAGACGTCAAGTCAAGTCATGAGGCGAGATAAGTGGTGCTGCGCATGCGCGGGATTTTGTAAACAGCGACGTGTTTCCTCTACATAAATGTCGCCAGGTCAATTCTTACATTTCCAATTTGGCCAGAGCATCATTCATTTGTCAAGATATTCACACATTGCTAAGCTTTGCACATGTCCAAATGTCTGACAGACAATTAAATTTCCAAAAATATTCACCGCATTCCAACATTTTGGGAAAAAGTCTCAGAACTTCTTAAAGTCTTAAACTTCCCAAATGTCTGACTATCTCTAAAATTGCCGAATTGCCGAATCTACTGCACATCTCTCAATTTCACAAATGTCCAATATATCCTAAAGTGTCCAAAATTTCCAACACATTGTTGGTCATTTTGCAAATGACAGACACCGTCCCAAATGTCCAGCAACATCCTATCCAGCAACATCCCAAATATCCAGCAAAATCCCAAATGTTCCAAATGTCCAGCAACATCAGAAATATACCAAATGTCCAGCAAAATCCCAAATGTTCCAAATGTCCAGCCACATCCCAAATGTACCAAATATCCAATGCCGTCACAAATGTAGTACAGTACATGTACAGCATCACCCCAAATGTTCTAAATGTCCAGCAAAATCCCAAATGTACCAAATGTCCAGCAACATCAGAAATGTACCAAATGTCCAGCCACATCCCAAATGTACCAAATGTCCAATGCCGTCCCAAATGTAGTACATGTACAGCACCACCCCAAATGTTCTAAATGTCCAGCAAAATCCCAAATGTACCAAATGTCCAGCAACATCAGAAATGTACCAAATGTCCAGCCACATCCCAAATGTACCAAATGTCCAATGCCGTCCCAAATGTAGTACATGTACAGCACCACCCCAAATGTTCCAAATGTCCAGTCTAAATATATACTTAATTTATTAATTTATTTATCTGTGTATTTTTCTCCTTTGAACTTACCAAGTTGGGTCCTCTTCATAAATCATATCAAATATATCAGGCTCCATGTCTAGGAAATGCAATTATACACAAATTGATTCAGATGAGCTCTCATGGTAATTTACAGGCTTCTAATCAGCTCTTCAATTATTTTCATCACAGAAAAAAAGCCATCCTTTAATTCATTAGCTTGGATAGGAAACGAGATAAACTTTCCTTTCAGTGCATCAGAAAGAAAAGTGAAACTAAAGCAAAAACACAAATCAGAACCAAGTGCTCACCTTTAGATCTGGATCATGTAACCACAGCAGACAAAGTGTGTTCAGATTTAAAATAATAATAATAAAACAATACAATAGTAATCACTTGAAATAGCCAGAACCTCAGAGAACTGAGAGATGTTTATGAGCGTCAGAAGAAGAACTGAGGAGAAGTTGACTTTTGTATGCTAATATGGAATTTACATACAAGGTAAATGCCTACCGTCTGTATTAGTATGAGCACGGACATGAACATGGATACAAAAGGATTTTTATATATAAATATTCATGTCCATGTTCATGTCCGTGCTCGGTAGGCATTTACCTTGTATGCAAATTCCATATTAGCATACAAATATATATATATATATATACAGCAAAGGAAATCAGTTGTAGGAATGTAAAGCAGGTTGACTGACAATATACCTGCATACCAGCAGCAACAACACTCTGCATTATCATGATGGATATTGTAATGTTTTATATTAACTAACGATTATACTAAATGTTGTTGTTCCTGACTGTTGTGTTGTGTTTTTAATGTCAATTGTAAATGTTAAATTAAAAAAAGTATTAACATATATTAAATCAATGTTTCATGTGGCCCCGCCCACTTTCATGATGAGCTGAACTATGTTTCGATTAAGGAGAAACCAGCTAAACAAGATGTACACATAAAGCTAGATTAGTAATAGGACACTGTGTTATTATTATTAGTAGTATTAGTAGTTTAGTTTTTTAATAAAAATATGAATTAAATATTTGAATATTTATTGAGCACCTTTAGTTCAAAATATAAGGCACTTGATCTGGTTCAGTTTATTGTTTGGTTAAAAACAGGATGTTTAGGGGAGAAAAACTATTTTTTTTTCCAAACATAAAAATTTTAAAATGTAAAAATGCTAGAAAAAAAACAAAAAAAAAAACTTTTTCAAGGACATTTATTTAAAATCTAGGTTAGTTATTAGAAATAGTACAATATTTTTATGCAACCAGTGACTATTGTGAATTTTTTTTAAGTTATTTATTTATTTATTTTGTAAATATATATTTTTTTAACTCTCAAAATTTGCTTATAGAGGAAAAACTAAACATACTGTAGCTAGGGTGAGCACTTGTCCAATAAAAGTACAAACTGCACAAAATCCTTTATATTGTTTTTGACCAAACCAGATGACACTGAACGGATTGTCCAGAATTAACCGAGCGATGATCTTGGAACTGTTTCACTGAATGGTTTCATTTTTTCACCCTCTTGCAGATAGCAGCTGAACTCGTTGGTGATGTTCTTGATGAACCCTCACTAACCTCCACATCACCTTGGGTCAGCACACAATCTACCCAGCTTTCCACTTGGGTAGATTCAGTGTTGATCAGACGACACAGTTAACACTCAGGAAACCATCAGTCAAACTGCATCAGCTTCAAAATCTAACGTTGTGAGACTCCACGTGTTTAATCATCGTTCTATAATAATGTTAATTCGTAAAACACTTAAGTTTTTGTACCATCTTTATAAAAAAATCTTTAGTTCAAAAGCCAAGCAGCAGATGGCAGTCTAACACTGAATTTATTCACTGCTCCACCTTAAGAAAGGGAGTCATTCAGTTTAACTCTTGCAGGATTATTATTATTATTATTATTATTATTATTATTATTATTATTATTATTATTACTGCACAGCTTCATTCTAATCAGAGTAATTTGTAGGTCATTTTTGGATTAACTGGACATGCCCAATGTCCTAATGTGCTGCACTGGTATAGGAATGAGGGCTTTATATGAGGAGGTGATGGTTCAGTGGTTAAGGCTTTGGGTTACTGATCAGAAGGTCGGGATTCAAGCCCACAAGCTGCTGAGACATCAACGTTGGGTCCTTGAGCAAGGCCCTTAACCTCACCTGCTCCAGGGGTGCCGCACTATGGCTGACCCTGCGCTCTGACCCCAGACTCATAATAACCTGGATGAACCCAAGCTGAATGTTTCTCACAGACGAGATGAAACTAAGTAAAAGTCGTGCAGTGAAGGGTTTCCTTCCGGTGAGGCAAATTCAATACCGATACCATGTATTTATTTTGTTCTATTGGTTTTGTTTTGGTGAAGGTGGAGACAGTGCTGTGAGACCGAAGTTTTAGCAAATCTTTTGGGTTCTCAGACAGGATGTCCTACAATCCGCCTGTTAGAACACCTGGAAACACTGTACAGATGTTGGAGCTGCTAAAAATGTCTTGACAAATTTTTTGGTTGTTGAAGGAAGTGTATGTGAAGAAGGAAGGAAGATTAATCAGGCCAAAGGAATTCCTCAGGAATCCTGTGGAGATAAGAGAAGTGTTTAAGGAAGGAAAAGGAAGGTTGGAATGAAGACAGGAGGAGGGATGACGTGGAGTCGGATGGACGGGTATGAACCGGAGAAGACTGGGAATCCAGGAGGCGGGTGTGTGATTGCTATATTAACGCCGATCCAGTCGAGAACTTGCTCACAATAAACACTGTGAAAACATACTGAGGTGTAACCATGACAACGAGAACAAGTAGTAGGATTATAGCTATTTGCTGTGCAGTGGTGAGATTCACACGTGGATTTGGAGTCTAATCGTTGATGCAGTCTGGTTTATTTTATCATGAAGTAACTAACTAAGCTTCATCTTTGGTTAGCTTGAGCTAAGGTTCTGCCATGCTAGCATTA
This sequence comes from Tachysurus vachellii, assembly GCF_030014155.1. Lineage (NCBI taxonomy): Eukaryota > Metazoa > Chordata > Actinopteri > Siluriformes > Bagridae > Tachysurus > Tachysurus vachellii. The sequence goes on along the minus strand of NC_083485.1, from coordinate 1,821,614 downwards.
TAAATTTCTAATGCCTAACAGATGTAACCGATTCCTGTTTCATAAAGTAAACAGAACATGACTAGCATGACAAGCAACTAGCGGCTAATCTGCTGCATTTTTTTCTTCTTCTGGTTTTCATGTTTTTGTAGGTGTTCAAGCAAAACATTTCCAAATCCTGTGGTACTATCAAAAGGAAACGATCTGTCCTACATGCTTTCTATATAAAATACAATTTTCAAGTGTGTGTTTGTATGTGTGTATGTTAGCACTTCCTTATAAACACTGTTGCTATGATACCCAGCTGTGGAGAGATAAGTAAACAGTGAACGCTATGATAAATAGATTTCCTCTCAGAGGTGGTTATTTTTAGAAGCTTTCGGTTTTCTGTTGCAAATGAGCCACGATATTGTTGTAACCACTGCGTCTCTTTAGTAGCGTATGAGCATGGGGAAGCTAAAGTGTGTATAGCATTAGGGTTGTTATTTCAGTCAAGATGTGTCAATAAAGACGGATCTTCTGAGAGCTAACGTCAACATGAATCAATATTTGTGGAGAAATATAAAGATTAAAATTTCTATATGGGGTCTTAGTTATGTAAGACACACACGTCTGTCACATTCCTCCTTCTGAAATCACCACAAATGATGGAAATAGCACAAAAATTCAATTAGCATGAGTATAAAATCTATGAAAAGTAATGATTGTCAAAGAAACCTCCAATAGAGCCTAAAGAACAAAAGCCGGAAACCTATGAATATGCAAATTAACCACGTCAGAGGTCAAAGTTGATGTTTATTGATGTTGCTCTCTGCTTTGTATTGACTTGTACTTAGCACGTAGCTAATAAGGTGTGCTAGTTGGCTGATGGTAAATGTCACCTTCGCACAATCCTGTAAAAATGTTCATATTGTCTGTGATAGGTTAAGTTATAGATAGCATATTTTGTGATCATTTTTGTTTTGTTTGTGATCATTTTTAATTTGTTCCAATTTTTTTATTATTTATTAATGTTTATTTAAGTTGACTCATGTTTGTGAAATTCTCTGGAAAGTTAAATCAAAGGCAATTCTCCTCACATCCTCTCCCTTATCCTCGTAATAATCTATGCGGGTATGAGACGGAGCTCCACCAAACAAGAAAAACGAGTCAAACTGATACCAAAATGGAGGCAGGAGGGTTTCTTATCTCATCTCTCTCCTCCTGGAAATTCCTCTTTTCTTACATAACAGCAACTCGTCCTAATCAGCTATGATGAAAACATTTTATTTGAAAAATCATCTATTGAAAAAAATCAATATACAGTGAAAAATATAAACTGAGATTAGGGTCATATTTATTAGCATTAGGCTAATTTCAAATGAATTTTTGTTTTTGCCTGGAATGTATCTGAAGTTCACGTCCTCAAGACTACGTTACTGTGTGTTACGACAGTAAAGTGATTCTTTGCGTTTGTTTTAAGGTCCCTGCGATCGTTCAGTTTGTTTTTCTGACTGAGTGGTTAGAACTGGGTGCGTGTTTAACACTCTCTGACAGTGAAGTAGGTCAGAAATCACAGGATCTGACGTGGCCGTCCGTAGCCGGTCATTCCCGCCTGAGATGCTCCTCTGTTGGAGCCCATCTGCAAGCCGATGACACTCTGACCCTCCTTCAGCTGCTCATCTGTGAAATCCCGCTTGTTCTCTTGCGCCTTCCTGAGAAACAAAAAAAAAAAATAGATTTCAATCAATCAAACAGGTTTCCAAAGAGTTTAGACTAAAGTCTGAAGCCTGGCACACAGTGAAAGTAACTTAAGATTTGTTCGCTAGCTTGCTCTTACAGTAGATAGCTAACAAATGTCACCATACCTTAGCAACTTAGCGATAGTTATGAATGTTAAGGAGTGTTTTCCAATTCACATTCTGATCTTATATTTGTGATTAATTTAGTTCCTCTGCTAGGTGTGTGTGTGTGTGTGTGTGTGTGTGTGTGTGTGTGTGTGTGTGTGTGTGTGTGTGTGTGTGAAGTGGCTTCTAGGATTTTGCAGAACTTGCACTGTACTGATGTAGGACTGATGAGGTTCTATTTACAGGTTTCTATGGAAGTGTGTGTGAGTTTGTGTCACTGTGTGTTGTTAAGTTGCCATAGTGATCAGTCGAGTTAAAGTGAAAACAGTAACAGGAAGTGGTATTACTCACCTATGGAACCAGTTGGGGTCACCACGGTAACAACCATCAGTCTTGGTAACCGCCAAACTTCCCAATGACATAAGTGTCATCTGCACTGCCGCCAAATCTTTACCTACACACACACAGAGCATCACAGTCTGTATAGTATAGGTCCATCACCATCAGCACATTTAGTGTCCCAAATTGTCCAAAGTATCCCAAACCACACCATGTTTTCTATATAGGCCAAATGAGAGATAGGTGGTGTGTCACTGGGACACAACCTACAGCAGTGCATTGTGGGACATGCTAGTGTAGATGAATTTACTTACTATGGAAAATTCACAAAACTGTAGCATTAATATTTCAATTTAATATTCTTATTTTTATGATGATAAACTCATAATCAGAACATCCAGAGGTCTACACTATGAAGCTTTCATAAGTGAGTAAGGGATGGAGGACTTACCCTCCCAGAGGTCCACCGTCTGAAATATATCGGTTTTAGTGACTCCGTATTTCTCAGCAGCTGTGAGGAACTGAGAGATCAACTCCATCTGCTTGAAGGCCATGCTGGAGTTCTGGATCCTCTTCACTGGTTTTGAGTCCTTATAGAGGCTGTTGATGAGCTCACACAAGATCTGCAGACACAATGGTGGAGAAAGGAAGAGTGACAGATGGAGAGAGTAGAGGCAGGAGAGGATTATTTTGTGTTTTACTACTTACTATTACAATGAGAACATAATTAACATGGTTTTAAAAAATATGTTTATAAGTTTTTTTATAGCTTTTGAAAATAATAAAAATTCAGATATAAGAATTTACATGTATTTAGATTCATTACTCTGGTGCCCACACTTACACATCCGTCTTTGAGCCACGTCTGAAAGCCCTGTTTGCCAGGTTGTGGTCTGCCCGCTGATGGACCACACTGAGCCACGATCCACTCAACAAGCCGCTCCTCCAGCTCGGGGTCGTATTTCTTATCAATCTTACTCTGAACCTCGCGGCTCAAACCGTATGAAGGACCCTTGTTTGCCATTGCACCTATGAAACACACACATTCAGGTTGTACTGAGATTACAAGGACCTAATTCACAATAGAAAATCAACCCAAAATAAGATTAACTTCCCCTGTGCACTTTGACAAAGAAAGTTTGACTCGTTTAATTGTTTCTTTAAACGCAACCAGTTTGTATAGACTGCACAAGAAATTACTCACACACACACACACACACACACACACACACACACACACACACACACACACACACACACATCCACTATCCTTATGAGGACCTCCCCTGAACAAAATTAAACTTGACCAAAATAACTTGTATGTTTTTTAAATAACAGCAGACCAACCAAATATCCCTACAAGGCCAAAGATATAAAACATAAAACAAAGATCCAAACACACACACATTCCGGCTGCATTACACTACTAGACTTTTGGGGACTTGGTACTGATTTAACTCTAACCTTAGCCATAACTATTTACAGAAATAGTCAGTGTTTAGGATCTCTTTGTAATAGTTTGTTTTAACCTTACAGTACATTATCCTTGCTTAATAGAAACCTAGATAAATTTTGTTTAAAACACATCAGTACAAGGTTGTAAGTCGAACTGAGACCGAGGACACTTATGTCCATGTGAGAATGTCACGAGTGCTCAAACACACACAATTTGTCTATCTTTGTGAGGACCGGCCATTTAATTAAAGCAGTTTTTCTTATGAGGACACATAGGAATATCACATACACACACACACATTCTGATGGCGCTTTATGAAGACTTACAGTAGAAATGTTGTTTGTCAACCTTCAAGTATACAAGAGAAATTACAAGAGAATTCAAGAAAAAAGAGAAATTTAATGAAACGTACATATCCCACCCAAAATGGAGAGATAACACGGATAATGTCCAAAATGTCCAATGACATTTTGCGCTTCTCCATTTTCCAAGCTGCAACTAGTGCAGTTCCATTTTGTATTAAAGTTACATAATGTTTAACTGGAGTTGCGTAACCTTTAGAAAGGTATTCGAGAATAAGTGAACTGCGTCAACAAGACTATGTGTGTGTGTCTATTGTCCCTTTTGAGGCCTCGCGCTTGACCAAGCAAGCAGCACACGCCCACAAAACTGGCCCAGTCTGTAATTACAAACTGCTGAGTTTTGTGTGTGTGTGTGTATATATGTGTGTGTGTGTGCTTTCACAGGATTTAGCCAATGACTTCATCAGCTTTCTAACCTAATGATTGATCATTAAATATGATCGAGTAATTAAATATAATTAGGGATTAAATATGGGTGTGGTATCTCACACAGCAGTAGCCAACACTTTTAAATCACAAAATCGAAGGACAGCAGCAACAACACCTTGGAAACTAACAGGAGGTCACAACGAGAGCCACTTCCTGTCTGCAGGAAACAATGGGAGAACTGTGATTCTGTAACACAGCCACATCCTTGAGCTAATATTCACTCCTCTTTTCTCAACACCACAGTTCAGAAGTGACGTTGTAGAGAGACCTTTAGAAAGTAGTCCGGCATGCAGTGTCCGTCTCTTCATAATCGGGATTAACAAGCGAGTTATTGCTTTAAAAAGGAGACTGAACTATTTTAGGAAAGAAAAAATAGTCTTGTTCGTCACACACATTCAGGTTGTAAAGGTGTTATAAGGACTTGTGTTAGAAAATCTACCAAAATGTGACTAATTTCACCTGTTTGAGGAAATCAGTAAATAATGAAATTGGACTTTTTAGCATTTCTTTCTTTAGCAAACAACACATTTGTATAATAAAAATAAAATAATAAATAATCTTTACAAAAGATTTGTGAGGACCTTCCAGTCCCATGATTACTGTAGTTAAAAAATCGATGGCACGATGGTGTGAATAAAATTTACCACTAAAAAGTTGATGATAACAGCAAGCCTTGAAATGTTTTATTCCTTTTACACCCCAACAATTTACATATTTGTGTTCATAAAAATGATGCGTATGTCTGATCGGTTTGTAGCTATGTTTAATGTAATCACCATCATCGCATTTTTTTTTAATTAATAAGATAAATGTCCTACTACTGAGAACGCAGCTAGGATGTAAGTTTGTGATTTAGTATGCTGTTAGTATCTAATCTCTAGTGTAGATCTAATGACACAAACGTCACACATCTACATGGACTGTATTTGTATTAAAAAGGAAAATAGGACGAATTTCGTCATGACTTGTCAACTTGTCAATGCCTCTGAATTTAAGGTCTGGAGATGAACGTCTGACGTGACCCGACATGACATCCACCTGAGAATGTGTGATGATACAAAACAGTCGTGTCTGTGCTTGTGTAAGAAGTGTGTGAGGGTGTGTGTGTGTGTCTAGTGTGTGTGTAGCCTGGAGGTGCATGTGTTGGTCAGGTGTTTCTTGTGTCTGCTTTCTCTACTGACTGTGTTATTCACAGTGTTTATGTACAACACAATTTACGCTTCGTTTGTGTGTGTGTGTGTGTGTGTGTGTTTGTAACACAGAGGGTTACAGAATGATGTTGCAATATCCTTTTGCGGGGCCCGTCCCGTCCTGTGTGTGTGTGTGTGTGTGTGTGTGTGTTTGTAACACAGAGGGTTACAGAATGATGTTGCAATATCCTTTTGCGGGGCCCGTCCCATCCTGTGTGTGTGTAAGAAGGGGGGAAAGTAACATCATGCATTTATTTTATTATTTGTGCAGCCTCACTGGGTGTTCTCTCTCTCTCTCTCTCTCTCTCTCTCACACACACACACACACACAAATGTTAAGCCATATCGCTTAGATAGATAGATAGATAGATAGATAGATAGATAGATAGATAGATAGATAGATAGATAGATAGATAGAAAGTTAGATAGAAAGAACCAAACAGAATGACTGTACGACTAAGAGTGATACACACAATTGTGTGTGTGAGAGAGAGAGACAGAAAGGGAGAGAGAGAGGAATCTTGTTCTTGTGACATGAAGCCAAACACACACACACACACACACACACTCACTGCATTCTTGCGCTTGTTAGCACTTGTTTGTGTGTGAAACTGAACCACGGTCTACTCTGTGTAACAGAACCTCTTGCACATTTCCTCTTTAACGAAAGCTGATCCTGATCTTAATCCCATATCAGGTTTAAACCTCACGCACTTCCACATCAACCCAATTCTCAGACAGGAAACAATACACATGCTAACAGCGTGAAAGTTATACTCACTGTGTAAGTGGAAAGAAGTTCCTGATGCACGGGCGTGCGTCTCCTCGGCAAGCGACTGTGTGTGTGTGTGTCAGTGAGTGCAGTCTGCTTCTTCTTATTGAAGACTCAAAGTCCACTTAGTGAGGAGGGAGTGTTGGGAGAAAGGAGCTCAACACACACACACATACACACACACAGAAGGGAGGAGAGAAAATAAAGTACATGACCTTTTAAGGATGTGGTTACATCCCTCTTTTGCTCTTTCAGACTCTCTCTCTCTCGCTCTCTCTCTGTACCCCTCCCTTTTCATTTCTTTTGCCTTTTTTTGTTAAACAGAAGAGGAGGGGAAGCAGGTCTGCTGCTGTGGGTTGGAGATAGACAGATTCTCTGAATGCCTCCTCCGCCCCTCTACCTAGAACAGAGGAATGATGATGGAGGAAGGGATGGGGATTGAGGGGGTTGGGGGGTGGTTGGTTTCGGGTGGGGTCTGGGTTTCAGGACTGTAATTATAGAAAAAGCATTAATGAGAAAAGAATAGTGAAGATAAAGCACAAGATAATAATCAAGATAAAATAATCTCGAGAGAGAGAGAGAGAGAGAGAGAGAGAGAGAGAGAGAGTTTTATCTTTCCGTTAACTAGTCAGCAGTGAGAGAGGCACACTGGGTTCAGGTTGAGCAATGTCTCAGTCCTTTTGTGTTAAAAGCAACAACGTGGTACGAGCGTAAACTTTCACCTGTAGCTTCAAACTCTTCACTCGAGTCAGAGTAGAAACGTCAGAGTAGAAGAAGGAAAAGTAAAGTGACATAAATAAAAACTAAGAACCTAACTAATGTTTTATTTTTTCATCTTTGTTCCCAATCTAACACTCTCACATTATCAGACATGGAGATAAAATAGCTCCAGTCCAATCGAATCTAATCGCTAGCTAGCACAGGACAAACTAGCGTGGTCACAAGTTTTTATGTAAAAGTGTTTATGTGGTTGTTTGATTAGAGAAAAATGTTTGAAAGTTAAAAAAAAATGAAGTAAAATGCAGATTGAGTTAGAGTAACAAATAATAGTAATTGTACTTTGTTTACACCTCATCTGTGTGTGTGTGTGTGTGTGTGTGTGTGTGTCCTATTTGGCTGTAGAATTCGTTTGTGACAATAAAGACTAACAAATTTAAATTTAAGAATTAAGTAAATTTAAGAAAAAAGGAAGGAAGGAAGGAAGAGCCAATATTTCAGTTGTGTCCTTACACTGCCTTTGTGACACACCTACGTCACACAGGCGGCCTCAACATGTGCAGGAGGGAACGATGAGGATCGGAATTTACAGGAACGCCTTCATCCTTCTTAATAACTCAAACACTGTTTTTTTATATTAGGATTTCATTATTTCATTGTATTTTCAAATTGAATTGAAATTGCATCGTTTCTTAATTTGGTGGGAGAGAGAGCAAGAAAAAAGAAAGAGAGAGAGAGCGAGAGAGAGAGAGAGAGAGAGAGATAAGGACATAGACAGATAATCAGAAAGCCAATGATGCATAATGTTGCAAAAAGCTAAAAACAGATGTGATTGCTCACACACACACACACACACACACACACACATACACCACTCCTATCCGACACCAGATGTCTTCGGGTCTCGTCCTAACACGCGCCATGATGTCATTAAGTAGCTACACACACAGTGTAACAGACTACCACTGAGTCACACAGTGCTGTCAGCTGTTAACATTTCCTCACTGTCTTCATCAGCATCAGCGTCGTCGTCATCATCATCCTCATAAAGAGCAGCATCATCAAACACACGACAGTAACTCGATTCAGCCCATAACTATTTTCTGACGTAAGTGACTTGCTGGCTCATAGACGCTAATCCTACGGTCAGTGTAAAGGCTCAGTGACAAAGCCACATTTCTCTCAGGTGTGTTGTGGTGTGTTGAAAAGTGACGTTTCAGCATCTTCACAGAACAAGGAGGAAAGGAAATGTGGCATAAATATAGCGTAAAGATAAAACCTTTAAGAATATCAATGTTTTCCTCAGACTTGTTTTCATGATACGAATATTTACCTCAAGTGAACAATAACAACGGAAATTGAGAATGAATCTTTTTTGCTGATTCAGCCATATTGATGAAAATGAACAAATACAAGCTAGAAGTGATGGAAATGTGCCATAAATGTGCTGGGAAATAAGACAAGAACATTAAAAGTATCAACAGAGTATATTTACTCAGATTTCATGGTAAACTGCTTGGACTAAAATCCTTTAGATTAGCATACGCCATGCTAATCTAACTGCCTTCCACAGAAACATCAGCGTTTCCTCATCCGCTGTCAAACAGTAAAGAAAGAGAGAGAGAGAGAGAGAGAGAGAGAGAG
>NC_083485.1:1795400-1810400 GCF_030014155.1 Tachysurus vachellii | reverse complement strand
GACCAACAATAACAGTGATCCAGACTGACATGATCCAAACCTACATATCAGAGATGGGAACTTGACAGCATCCAGTAACCCGAAGAAACTCACTCACTCACTCACTCACTCACTCACTCACTAATCTTCTACCTCTTATCCGAACTACCTCGGGTCACGGGGAGCCTGTGCCTATCTCAGGTATCATCGGGCATCAAGGCAGGATACACCCTGGACGGAGTGCCAACCCATCGCAGGGCGCACACACACACTCTCATTCACTCACACACTCACACACTACGGACAATTTTCCAGAGATGCCAATCAACCTACCATGCATGTCTTTGGACTGGGGGAGGAAACCGGAGTACCCGGAGGAAATCCCCAAGGCATGGGGAGAACATGCAAACTCCACACACACAAGGCGGAGCCGGGAATCAAACCCCCAACCCTGGAGGTGTGAGGTGAACGTGCTAACCATATGAAGAAACTTAAAATTCAGAATTCACAGCATCCAAGACTAAGTGCAAGCAAAGGTCAAGACCTTCCCGAGTTCCAAAACCCGTGAAACCCCATGAAGAACCCACATAAAGATCATAGTGTGTCATCTTTAAACCTAAAAACAGCACATGGTTTTATTTTGAGGATATATTTTATTTGTTCAGTGTTACGTAACAGATACAGACAGAAAGCTGAAACAACAGCAGAAATCTTGCAAGCAGAGAACATTTACTTTCTCTTTACAGTCTGTGAGATCTTTGCATCTCACTTAGTTTACCAGTAATTATCTGAAAAAAAAGAGATGAGATGAAGTCATCTTAACTTTCTATGTGGTTACAGATTATTACAGATTATTAGTTTAATCACGTCGGTTTTACGAGAAGCCGAAAACTACAGAAGTTCTCACAGCAGACCAAAGCTACAGTGTTAGTGATGAACGCTATAAGGCACTAAAATTAGGAAAGCGAGAGAAACAGCATTTGTTGGAACGAGACACTGCTGGAATGCGAGAGAGAAGGTTTCTGAAGTGTTAGTAAGAGAGGACTGGATGTGCTGGAAGTTCCTGTGTAAGAGTCGTAACTGTTGAGGTTAGTGCGGTTTGTTCGGTTTAGCTTGTCCATGTATGTGTGAAGCAGATATACAGCGTCCATAATACACAGTAATACATGCATAATGATGATCAGAACCGGCGACCGTCCTCTCTTCTCATTCTCCTTCTTTCACTTTGTCCTCGTAAGTGCCCTGGCCTTTGTATGCACTCACATAGCCGCTGGTATCAGGTATGTCCTGTCTTCCTGCTTTGCCTTTCCCTTTTCCTGTCTCATCAAAGCGCTCCTTATGAGATCCGGTGTATTTACTGCTGTCCGTCAAACGGTCCGTGGCGCCCGCCTTCACCGCTTTCTAAGTATACAGACAAACAGAGGAAAGCGAGACCATACGGACCGTTGTGTGAATATATACAGTATGTATGTGATGTTTGATTAAAGAGAAAAGGTGGTCACAGTTGTCAGATCCTCACCGTCACGCCCACGTTAGCAGGCTCTTTGCCTGCGATGAGGCCATAAAGGAGCTGCTGGGCCTCTTCCTGACTTTTCCCTTTAAAGCGCTTCGGAGCCAACTCCACCAGCGCCTGGGTAAACTGTTCGAAGGTAATCACACGTGCCGACTTGGCTCTAAAACACACACACAGATATTTTAATTCCATTTTCATTCTAAACTGCCTCCCAATTTTTTTCTTGGCAATTCCTACTTGCTAAATATGACATGCCATGACATCTACTAAAGTGTCATGGGGAGCTGCACGTACTTCAGAAGAACATCTGTCTCCATGAAGAAGCTAAAACATCCTTTCCTTTAGCCAACACGGCTCTGATTAACAACACAAACTACAGTACTAGTGTTACAGTGAAAGTGACGTGACATACGGCTAAGTACGGTGACACATACTCATAATACTTCTCTGCATTTAACCCATCCAAAGTGCACACACACAGCAGTGAACACACACACACACACACACACACCGTGAACACACACCCGGAGCAGTGGGCAGCCATTTATGCTGCAGTGCCCGGGGAGCAGTTGGGTGGTTTGGTGCTTTGCTCAAGGGCACCTCAGTCGTGGTATTGCCGGCCCGAGACTCGAACCCACTACCTTAGGGTTAGGAGCCAATCTCTCTAACCATTAGGCCACGACTTACAGAGACTGGTTCTTCAAACCGTGTTCCAAGATCATTGTCTTGTTAAATATAGCGGTATATCAGTACATTATCAGTGTTTAAGGATAAACCCCAGCAGGAAACCCACTTGACTTTGCTGAAGATGATGTCCACGTCGGTGATGGTGACACCCTTCCCGTCGATCACCTTGCAGTCCTTGCACAGCTTGGCAAAGTTTTTCCCGGTCATCTCCTTCCCTGTGGCTTTGGTGTCTCCATGCACAGCAAACTTCTTGAATGCCGTCTCCATCTCAGCCAAAGACACCGATCCAGAACCTTCCGCCATGCTGCTGGAAAACAGGACCGTTTCTAAGAGCAAAGGACTTCCACATCGAAGGAAGCATAAAGAATTGAAAAGTGAAGAGTTTATCAGGAAGATAATGTATGTGTATTTATTTCAGTCACATTTTTGTAAATTCGACTTGTTATGACTAAAATGAGACAGTAACTGTAGACTTTAGACTGCTGATTGCTAATCGAGCTGCTGGGACTGTTGAGAAATGTTGAGAAACGTTGAAATTATTTCACTCATGATCACTGAACAAACAGGAAGTGGTGTGTACATGTTTAATTTCTCTTTCCCTTCTCTTTCCCACCCACAGATGCCACAGCTTCTGACCGGATCTCTGCATGTCTGGAGAAATTTCATCATGGATGACTGCTCATCAGTTAAAGCTTAATCCTAGCAAAACTGAGCTGCTCTTCATCCCAGGTGATTCATCCCCAGGTCATGATCTTGCTATATCCTTGCACAATGATCTGATCTCCCCTTCAGCCACAGCTCGCAACCTTGGGGTAACCATGGACAATTAACTGTCCTTTTCCTCTCATGTTGCTAATGTGACTCGCTCAGGTCGGTTTCTTCTCTACAACATTAGAAGGATTCGGGCATTTCTGTCCACACAGGCTGCTCAGGTACTTGTTCAGTCTCTTGTCATTTCTAGACTGGATTACTGCAACGCACTGCTGGCAGGTCTACCTATGAACGCAATCCGTCCTCTGCAAATGATCCAAAATGCAGCTGCCCGGCTTGTTTTCAACCTGCCAAAGTTCTCTCATACCACCCCGCTGCTGCGATCCCTCCACTGGCTTCCGGTAGCTGCACGCATCAGATTCAAAACACTGATGCTGGCCTACAAAGCCAAAAATGGACCACCTCCCTCTTATCTCAAAGCCCTCATAACTCCTCGCACTGCACCCCGCACCCTCCGATCTACCAGCACTGCTCGACTGGTTCCACCATCTCTCAGGGTAAGAGGCAAGTATACTACAAGACTCTTCTCTGTACTGGCACCAAGGTGGTGGAACGAACTTCCCCTAGAGGTCCGGACAGCTGAGTCACTGGATATTTTCGGTGGTTGAAGACCTACTTATTCAGGAAACACTTCAACTAGCACTTCTTTCATTATCTTTTGCATTTAAAAAACAAAAAAAACAAAAAAAAAAACACACCTTTGACACTTTCATTGTAACTTTGAACAAATGTTTTAAACTCATGGTATCTTAAGTATGTAACTTAGTGAGCCAGCATTAATGTATTCAATGTTAGAGATTTAAGCACTTATGTACGTCGCTCTGGATAAGGGCGTCTGCCAAATGCTGTAAATGTAAATGTAAATGTAATTTTAACATGAACACAACTAACACATGTATTAGCAGGGCTATCTCATTGAGAGTGACAGTCACTCGTTTCGGTCTTTTGTCACGTTCTCCGCCACACATTAATAAGCCACAGCACCCAAAATGTATCAGTCCGCAACGCTGTCTCTATGGAACCAGGTAGGAACCAAGCGCGTCGACCCTGGAGTTCTTAGTCAAGCCTGACACTTATCAGCCAATCAAAAAAAGAGGCTACACAATAGCCAATCAGAAAATAGCACTATTGTATCTGGGTAAGATTTAACGCAACAACCAATAAAAAAAAAAACATTCATTAGAGAGGGTATTTTTGATGGTCAGTTTGAACATCAACAAATATGGGGGTTGGAGATGTCACTCTTACCTGTCTTCAAAACTTGAGAGCCCTGTATTAGTTATATCTTGTTTATGGACAGAGTAACAATGCAGCAAGACTATATTCATCTAAACAAATGTTTAAATAATTTTGTAAGAAAGTTGCCTCTAATTTTTATCGGATAAACTGATGCTGAACTAACTGAATAAAGTTACCATTTTGTCGTTTTTCACCAAACAAACAAATGCACAGATTTTTCATTTACGCTGTTCTTGTTATCTTGCTAGCGCATATTAGGAAACTCATCCAATCTCATCCTAAAATATTCTACTGTTAACGTCTGCCTTAAAGCACATCCAGAATATGTGCTGTCATTAAAACTACACGAAACCTCACGGCTGCGTGACACAATGTTACCGTGACAGCCAGAGACAGTTTGTAAACAAAAGGAGTCTCCAGTGTCAATGTTTTGTAAATCAGTCAGTGGTAAATTAAAATTTAGCAGCGTTGCTGTGGTTAATTTTTCTGATTCATTCCTGTTCATTTTTGTGTTTAGTTCCTGAACAAATGAGACAATTTGGTTGAATCTAACTGTAGTGTTTACAGAAAAGATGTCAGGTGAGACAGACTTTCGTCGGTTCTTAGCAGCGTTAATCTACTCTTGCGTGAACCTACAGAAGCAAACATCAGGCAACGTACATGTTCTGGCTGATAGACAAGGTTTGGGATCCACCCCTCATCCTGAGATTATGGCATAGTATAGTCTGTGTGTGTGTGTTTGTGTGTGTGTGTATTAAATAAGATGGCCTACCTGTAAATGATGAGGGATGCTCCTAATCGTTATACTGTGATGCTTGCACAAGGATGCTGTGTGTGTGTGTGCCTGTGTGTTTCCTCCCTCCTTCCCTTGATCTCTGTGTATGTATCCATCTCGTGTGTGTGTGTGTGTGTGTGTGTGTGTGTGTGTGTGTTTGACGTAACCCAGAGAACGGGGAGGGGGAGGGGGAGAAGGCACAGCCCAGCACAAAGCATGACATCATAGTCATTGTCTCACTCTTTTTTTTTCTCCCTCTCCATCGTTCTCTTCCGCTGTGTTTGTCTGTTTGTGTCCATTGTCTCGATTTTTTACCCTCAATATCTTCTTACTTCTTCTCGTTCACTGCTTGCTCTGTCTGTTTGCTTGTCTCATTCTCCCTCCATCTTTCTTTCAGCTGCCACGCCCTAGTCAGACATTAAAACTGGCACTGCAAATTACACACACACACACACACACACACACACACACACACACACACACACACACACAGAGTAAGAGAGAGAGAGAGAGAGAGAGAGAGAGGAGGCTGGAAGGAAATCTTGTACAAGATAAATGTTTAAAAATTAGAATAAAAAGACTATTTTATTCCTTTTTTTGTGGAAAAAAAAATCTTAAAGGCTTCAGACAGCCTGCAAATTCACAATATTTAGAAATGTAACTCAATGAAGAAAAGGGGGTGGAGCTTGTGGTGGCTTCAATTTATAATAAAAAAAAAGAAGAAATTTTTGCTGGTTATTACGCCACAGCAAATTTACTCTTTCACTTAGAAAAGCCCTGGTAATTCTTCCCCTCCACACTCAAATGGAAACCCACATGGCATCAGGATGTGTATCATTGCACAATGACAATCCAGTCTGCTTCCTGGTTAAATTAGAAGTCACACCATTTGACTCGTATCGATACGAGTCGACTCCTTTGGCTCGTTTAAGACTGTAACTTTTATGGATGGAATTCCATCCCTTTTCCTGGAGCTTCCTGAGGGCTGGGGACAGAAAGCAAGGGGTACCACGGATAGGGTGCCAACAGTTCACAATCACACACACACACTCATTACAGACAAGTTTGAGATGCCAGGCATTCTACAACGTATGTCTTTGGGCCCGGGGACTGAAGAATCCTGAGGAAACCCCCAAAGCATAAGGAGAACATGCAAACCCCACCCACACCTGGAAGAGGCAGGATACAAATCGCTATATATCAATAATCGCTAAGTGCTAATCGCTATATATCAATAAAATGAGGCATGGTTTAAAAAAATGTACAGAATTAAATATTAAAAGCAGAGGAACACAACAATTATAGAGGTTCACGGGGAGCCTGCGCCTATCTCAGGCGTCTTCGGGCATCAAGGCAGGATACACCCTGGACGGAGTGCCAACCTATCACAGGGCACACACACACTCTCACACTACGGACAATTTTCCACAGATGCCAATCAACCTACCATGCATGTCTTTGGACTGGGGGAGAACATGCAAACTCCACACACACAAGGCGGAGGCGGGAATCGAACCCCCAACCCTGGAGGTGTGAGGCGAACGTGCTAACCACTAAGCCACCGTGCCCCCTTGAATTGGAAACCGATTGGGAATAATTTTACTCCACATCATCTGGCAACAGTGATTTGCCCCAGTAAGTTTGCAAAAGGCAGAGCAGAGGTTCAAACTGAAACCATGGAGGCAAATGTGGTGTGAGGCTTGAATACACCCTTAATGGGAACCATTGACATACAAATCTCAACTTGTTCACACCATCTTGGGAGGCGGGAGGAACCTGGACGAAACTCACACAATGCGACCTGCTCTACTACTTGTACTGCATATTGCCTTGGGGTAAGGGTAGATCATTGGTAAATGTTTCAGCTCTGTGCTGTGGTTAGATAGCTTCTAACGGTACATTATGTAGAACGAATTTTCAAGTGTTCAATTAGTTTCTACTGGCTACAAACAGGAGAGAAGGCAGTTGTGGACTTTCCCTGTGCCATAGTAGCAGTAACATTAGATCTGCTGAAAACTACTTTCACTTCATTTCCCTCCTGGGTTTCAGTTTGCACTCCTGTTCAGTTGCAGAACGCTTGGCTACACAATGTTACTGAGAGAAATTTGCAATTTATCTGCAGGGTTAAAAAAAAAGCAAACAAAGCTCCTGTCCAAAGTAATAATATGTAAAATCAACCTAGAGTTTCATGCAATCCAGGTCCATAAAATCGGATGTATGTCAGGTTCATCAGTCCTGATATTACGGAGGAAAATTCTACTGTACCTTTCGTTATCTTAGCTACCTTCATGCTTCATGTACAAATCACCAGTTAAGATTTTAAGAAGTTACAAGAGATAATAGGTGTTTCTGAGGGCACATGGTTAATGTCTTCTTCTGAGTCTTCTCTGTATAGTCCAACCCATAGTATTTCATGCAAGCTATTTCTGCAAGCGAGCCAACATGAAACATGATCTTTAAACTCCTCTCTGGAATCTGTGAGTCTAGAATCCACATACATAATGCTCTCTTGTGGCCATTATGAGCACTGCCCAATATCTTGCCCCATGAAAAGATGTGCCCCATATGTGCTTAAGCCGTAGAGAACGAGGCATCTTCAGTCGTGATAATTTTCACGTTGGCCATATTTGTCTGTATCCAAATATAAAACCGTAGGTGTTTTATCTATAATTTTATCTATGATTTACACTCCATGGGCAGCTCAATGCCATAATTATGCTCCGTCAATGGTTAGAAGAGTCCAGGGCTTGTCTGAGATCTTGTTACAGATCTTGTTTCAGATCATTTTTAAAAAGTTGATCTTGGGAAGAAAGGTGTGCAATTTCATTCATGTCCAGACCTTATTGATTTTATTTAAAAATGTACATCAATGGTTAGAACTTTTTCCTCCTCAAACACTTCATCAAGCTTGTTAGTGGCCCTTCGGATCAAGCTTGTTAGTGGCCCTAACTTTCTGAGAATCACAGGCATTTTTTACACATGTAAAAAAAACAGCAAACCAATGACCTTGACCAACATACTCGCTGTCTCTCTCGGAGATAACTCCACTTGTTGTGCCCACACCTACCTGCATAAATGTGTTTGTTGTTGACACTGTCCACCGCAAACGGAATGCAATTTGAGCACAGAAGCACTGGGGCTACTAGGATTTGTGGGAATGTGTACAATCAAAAATAGAAGGTATATTTCCCATCAACCTTGTGAGGTTCAAACCTTTTTAATGATTACAAATTTATACATAAAAAGCACTCAAATGTAGGTGTCCCTAGTAGGTTCTTTGTATAGTTATGGCTTCAGAGCTCAATTATAGTTTAAATACAGTATACAACCTTAAATGGTTTCCCCAAAAGGATAGATCGAGAATTTCTTTTTTCACTTCATGCCATTTCATCGTTTGATGCTTTCCATGCTGGTATCTTGCATGGTGTCTTGGACATGTGATCTACGATTACCTCTCTCAGCATAAACATGGTTATCAAGCGACTATCTCTGTTGACATACAAGCAAGGTCTTACATTTTCCTCCAGAATTTGTGTTTAGCTTAGCAACCCAAGCTGTACTCTATAAATACAGGCACTGATCTTCGAGTCTCCCACTTACCACACTTCTTGTTTCTTCCTTTCCTTTCCTTTCAGTATTTTCTATAAACCATGGCAGACTCTTACATGTGTTGTCTATGTGCCGACGCCCTGCGGGACCCCATCACCATCCCTTGTGGAGATACATTTTGCCTGGAATGTATCAAGATCTACTGGGACCAACTGGACCACCTGGGCATATATAATTGCCCAGATTGTAGGGCAACTTTCACTCCTCGACCTCTCCTGCGCCGCAACGTGCCCAGTGTTAGTTCTCGGGAACTACAGTCACCGTTAACACCGTTAACACCCTTTCCAGATCTCAAGAGGGACTCGTTGTGTGATTTCTGCACAGGCCGAAGGAACCGGGCAGTCAAGTCGTGCCTGGTGTGTCTCGCATACTACTGTGAGACACACGTCAAGCCTCACTACGAGTCAGCCACGTTCAAGCGGCACAAGCTGGTCGACGAAACGGGGCACCTTGACCGTAAGATCTGCCCACAGCATGAGAAAAGCCTGGAGCTGTTCTGCAAATCGGATCAGATGTGTATCTGCGTTCTCTGCACAGTGAGGGAGCACCGTGGCCACAACACGGTTAGTGCAGAGGACGAGCGTGCTGACAAGCAAGTAAGACTGCTTTATAAAAACCAATGTGTGTTGAAAGACAAAACTTGCTGGTTGGAAGTAACTTGCAGGAACTGCTAATTTCAGAGGTTCATGTTAAGATTATGTGAGATAAATGTGTTAAATAAAAAAAGTTGCTATTGCTTAGTGGCTAAATGGCATTTTAGTGGCAAAGTAAAGGCTTCATTGTTTGATGGTTCTATAGTCCGTGGTACGATCTGAGCTTGAGTTAGTGTCTGTGTGGAGGTTTGAACGTTCTTTCGGGGTCCACATGGGTTTCTTTCCCCATACAATAAACTGCCCTTTGTGTGAATGAGTATGTGAATGAGTGAGTGGACAGGGTCTCCTGTGATGGACTGGCATTCCATCCCCCAACCCCTGGTGTATTTCCAGGGTTGTTCCCAGTGTTTCTGCATATACCCGAGCAAGATAACGAGCTTACTGAAGGTGGTTGAATGAATGAATTTGGTATCATTTAGCCAAACAAGTTCAAAGTTCAAAGTTCATTCTCACAGGATCCAATGTTCTTCAGAAAATGCTGGTGGTGACCCAGTCCGAAGTCCAGCATGTTATCCAAGAGCGCATGAAGGAACTACAGGACCTCCGACACAATGTGGATGTTCTCAAGGTGAGTTCAGAGATTTTTGAGTCCCGATTTATCTGTTGCTGCCATCTGTTGGTAGGCAAGCATTTGATTAGCCACTTTGCTGTCAAAAGCCTTAGATTCCAGGACTATAACAAACAGAATAATCTCTTTATATTTGGCACTGGTTGGATGTATTGGATGCTTAAATTGATTTTAAACTTAGTTGCAACTTAATAATAAGCAACAAACATGTGCTCTGTGTCCTGAGGAAAAAACAGTAAAGAATTGGTGGTAACTCATGCTTCCTGGCTATAGGGTAATGCTCATCGTGCCCAAGAGGCAAGTGATAAGATCTTCAGTGAGATGCTGCAGTCTGTGGAGCGCTGGCATGGTGAGATTTGCCAGCTAATTCAAGCTAACCTGCAGGCTGCAATGGCACAGGCAAGTCGTCCGACAGTAAATCTTTCAACCTCAGTTGACATTTTGGTCTGTTATGATTTGTTCAACCCCTAATTATTATTCCGGTCTTGACTGATGGAACAAACCTCTTGAAAGCCATACTAGGTAGACCGACAGTCTTAGATCTATAGAAATCTAAATGTATAAACGAAATCTGTACATATTGGCAGGCTAATAGCTACGTGGAGCGGCTGGAGCAGGAGATCATGGAGCTACAGCGGCGAGATGCAGAGTTACGGCATATACTCGACACTGAGGACAATATACATTTTCTACAGGTACACAACTGTGCTCCTACAGATATCCATTCAAATTTGAAGCTAATATACAGACACTGGAATTCAGTATTGGAAATATTAAGAAAAACACCACAGAAATTATTAGAAGAAGATTAAAAGGCCCTCACTATAGCAATAGGAAGCTTGGTTGCTGTTACTAAAGATGCCTTTATGTACGTAAACCACAGCTGCTCAGATTTACAGTTCTAGCTTTAACTGCACATGTTAACAATTGGTTATAACTAACTCACTGGATTAAGACTTAGACGCCAATTAGTAGTGAGTTATACCAAGCTCATTGTTGGTGATAAACACTTTTGCAGAATTTTCCGGTGCTGTGTATTGCCCCAGAGCCAATGGTGCCCAAAGTCTTGATCAACCAAGAGTTCTCTTTTGGTGAGGTTACCAAAACTGTAACTGACATAAAGGAACACCTTGATGACATCTGCAAAAAAGAGATGGACAACTTGTCCAAAAAAGGTTAAGGAAAATCTATGATACAATCCACTAACAACTGAATTTGGGAAATGCTAGTTTATGTGAGCTAGCATTAGCAAGAATTCCTGGCCTGTCATTCAAACTAACATTTTTATCCCCCTACCCACAGTGACTGACATCCCAGTTTATGTGTTAAACCCCAGGACTGTTGGTCGGTTTAAAGGTAAGGTGACACCAATGTCGTTTTTTAGTCTTACAAACTGTATACTACCAATATTCTTATGAAAAGGGTTCTTTTAATCGGTCACTTTTAATAAATATCTTAGATATTGTTTCCTTCATACCAACAAAAGCTGATGTTCAGGAGCCCAAAACTCGAGCAGACTTCCTCAGATGTAAGTTGTGATGATGTGACACTTAACGAGGGCCTGGTTTTAGAACTTGTATTAATAAATACTCATGGATCTCTGAAATGTTCTCTTGACAAACAGATACAGTGAAGCTTACCTTTGACCCCAATACAGCCTATAAGGAGTTGGTCCTCTCCGACGGGAACCGCAGGGTCATTCGGAAACGCATGGTCCAGTTCTACCCAGAGCATCCGGAACGCTTTGATGGCTTTTGCCAGGTAATTACTGTATCTTGCTTTTTAACGACATTTCTTCTTCCTTTTTCTGTAGAGTTGATTGTGGTTAATAGTCTGATGTTTACTGTTTTTATTTTACACTTGAGCTACGTAGTGGAAATTCTCTCAAGAACAATCCTTGACAAAGAACAAGGACACAGAAATATTCATTCATTCATTCATCTTCTACCGCTTATCCGAACTACCTCGGGTCACGGGGAGCCTGTGCCTATCTCAGGCGTCATTGGGCATCAAGGCAGGATACACCCTGGACGGAGTGCCAACCCATCACAGGGCACACACACACTCATTCACTCACGCACACTCACACACTACGGACAATTTTCCAGAGATGCCAATCAACCTACCATGCATGTCTTTGGACCAGTGGAGGAAACGGGAGTACCTGGAGGAAACCCCCGAGGCACGGGGAGAACATGCAAACTCCACACACACAAGGAGGAGGCGGGAATCGAACCCCCAACCCTGGAGGTGTGAGGCAAACGTGCTAACCACTAAGCCACAGTGCCACCACAAAGAAATATTGTCTTCTGTAGACATTATTTAACTTGACAGTGTAGCTAAATACCAGGATCCTTTCTACGCGGCCATTTGAACGATGTTTATTGTTTTTCTACAAGGTGTAGATGTACAATAGGAAGTGGGGTTGTTTGCAGCTAATTCTAATTATTATTAATTTGAAAATTTGTGGAACACGTCCGTTTTGTCTTAGATCTTGTGTGCCGAGCCCCTGAGTGGCTTCCGTCATTACTGGGAGGTGGAGTGGAGCGGCGAGTTCTCTGTTGGTGTCACCTATAAAAGCATCAGCCGCAAAGGCAAGAACTCTAACAGTCTGCTCGGGTACAATGACCGTTCCTGGAGCCTGCTTTGCTCCGACTCCGGATACTCGGCCTGGCACAACAAGACAGACAAAGACATTCCAAGAACTGCCAGAGCCTCACGGATTGGTGTGTATCTCGATTATGCTGGTAATTCTGTGTCCTTCTATTCCGTCTCAGAAAACATGCAGCTCATCTACAGGTTTCACGCCAAGTTCTCCGAGCCATTGTATGCCGGGTTTGGAGTCGGAGCCTCTGTATCTCTGTGCTCACCAGAGAAGATCACACAGCTGTACTCTTGAGGAAAAGATTGAGCTGGAACATAACTAAACCTGCTAATACTCAGACGACTCAATCTACTTTGAATATTTACAACCTAGCAGCTGACCAGCAGGGTTCTTCTTTGAACCTTCTAATAAAAAAAAAAAAAAACACAGTTACAGGTTCCTCTGTGGCTGAACACCTTAGCAAGTCGTTTCTTCGACCGTTTACCTATACATATTAGCATGCTAATGACCTAGCATGCTTACTAGCCTGAGGAACATAACGACTGCCTTATGTAAGCAGGGCTGATGTGATGTAAAATCTTACTTTAATATTATTCAAGTATTAAGTAAGTAGTTTCCGTGCATTTCTATATATTTAACAAGCTTTGTACATGCATTGTAGATTTTTTTTATTATTTTGACCAAATGTGATAATAAACAATACATACAATCATCCTTGAAATAACATAATACTCGTCATGTTACAAAGCGCTCGCGTCTTCATTACGTATTAATTCTTCATATCAAACAAACATTTCCTGGAACCTTTGTGTAGCCTAAATGACTAAAATCAGGAATGGGAAGCATGCTAATTAACAGCGACTAATTAACACGCCCGCCGGGCATCGATGAGAACATCGCTGTGGTATTGTGAGCAATCCAGTCGACTCCATGCTGGGGTTTGATCTAAACACGACACCAAAGAGAGACAAACTCGTATTTTTTTCCCCCCTCATCATTTTTATTTTCATTTAAAGCATTAAAACTTTACAATCTTCAACCGTCACCCGATTCAACACGAGGCAGACCAAATAAACAAATCCTAACAAAATAAATCAGAAGAGAAACATCACAGGGATGAGTTCAGAGCCCTTATCAGGAGGTTCTCAATAGATTATTAGAATATTTGATACTTAAATCCTCACGTCTCCGATCATCTAATTCTGTTCATCGTATCAGTACAAATCAACTTCCAGGTTCCCGTCTGCTTCCGGTCGTATATTCCATCCTTCATCCTTCACTTACACACTTCATGTCTTTCTTTTCCTATTTTTTTATTCTTTCTGCAGATGAAATCATCTCCAACCTCAATAAAAAAAAAAGATTTAGTATCTTGTTTTTGTGCTACAGCAAAACGTTATAAGTTTATAAACCTTTTTTAATTCCATGTGAACATCTGATGGGGTTTGGGTACATCTAAAGAGCAATTCTCATCCAAAACTGTTTTTTAAATTATTATTTTATTTATTTATTTATTTTTTTACACACAAAATCTAAAGCTATTTACTTTCATTGAATTCGATCATTTTTACACAGTTTCGAACTAAAAAAAACACTTTGTTTGATTAAAAGAGGATTTTATAAATCAGGATTTAAATTTTAGAAATTTAACGTTAAATTGAAAAATAATCATTTCTGGTTTGTTTCAGGAGGCGGAGTTTTATTTATTTATTTATTTTTCACTACTGGGCGTTCTTAACAACCGTACGTTTCTCTGTGCGTGAATAACTCGTGAGCTTTTTCTACAACTACGAAAAAAAATTCTCCTTGCTGACTTTGAGCGATTTTTCTTTTGGCTACTTTTATACTTCTTCATTCCCAGAAAAAAAAAACAAAAACACAGAACTACATCAAAATATGTTAGAAATTGAACGTGCTTACATCAAAGCTGCAACATAAACACTATAAATATAGATCATCATATATAAATTCCACCGCTTGGAATATCTTCTAGTTGTATTTGTTGTAAGGATTCATCTATACACAGCTAAAGCTCAAGCAGGAACACTGCGATTTTAAAGGTGTTTGTAATGCAGACACACAACCTTAACTACAGACCTACAACTGCCAACAGTTTTTAAACTCATCACCTAAACAGTAAGTCCAATGGAAATGTCCTTTTTTTTTTTTTTTATACATTTTTTTAATCACTTTCACTATCACTTATCATCACAGCTCAAAGTTCAAAAGCCAAAAAAGTCAAATCACATGCTGTCCAATCCGTCAAAAATTGTAGTGTCTTTTTTTTTTTTTTTTTTACTGCAGCTACCAATCTAACAGTGCTGATGTTTATACAGCACACACACACACACACAGTTATCTGTTTAAAAAAAAAAAAAGAATTGCTGCATCACGAAGCCGAACTCGGGCTAGTAGGAGGCGTGGCCAAAGGTCTGAACAGGTTTAGATAAAGAGGTAAAGCTCCAGTTTCAGCGTATATTTCATTTCCTGATATCGAATCCCGCTGAATTTTCCCATCCAAAATTTTCCAGGAAATACATTTTTAAAATCGTCAGAATTCTTTTTAAATTGCAACCGAAAAACGTCCCGATTTACCTCCTG
>NC_083485.1:1777900-1780400 GCF_030014155.1 Tachysurus vachellii | reverse complement strand
TAAGTATTCGACAAAGTAGCTGCATAGACCAAGTCCGAACATGATTATTATGAATACTGGTCATGTGACGGTCCTTTAATACGATGGACGTTTCTAGAAGCTAATCCCTAATCCTTAGTAACGATCAGTCACCTCGGTGTAGGCATAATGTCTTGACACCATACACACATACACACACATGCATGCATCATCAAAATGGAGGGAATTTATTCCTTTTATTTTTTTCCACATATAATCATTATATATATATATATATGTATATATTATTATTATTATTATTATTATTATTATTATTATAATTCCTTGTATAATTTCTAATATATGTATTATTGCTGCAATACCAGAGCCACATTCAGCACAGGTCCCATAATCCCTTATCTGCATGGTGCTATAGTTTTCCGACAGCATGCTTCGGAGGAGTACGTAAACAGGGTGCAAAAAGAAAATAAAAAGTCCTTTTTTTTTTTTTTTTGACAGAAACACAGCCCAGGACACAGTCTAGCCATTCTAATAATGCGTCGTTAACATGCCTTGATCATTTTCCTTTTCTGCAGAAGGCTACGCAAAATGTTGTAAAAAAAAAAAAAAAAAAATTCGTGTTTTTTTATTTAATATACAAGTTTCTTTAGTAAAGAATCAAAAGGAATAAATAAATAACATCAATTATATAGATATTTTCTTCCTTTCTGTCATTATTTTTAACATTAAAGCTTGCAATCCATTAGCCCATTGCGGTCCTGTATATTGAGTCAAAGACAGTTTGACGATTTAGCTGCTCACGCATTGTGGAAGAGGAAAAGGGTCATGCGTTATTCTTCTTTTTTTCTGACCAAATTGCCTAGAAATCTTCTCACTGTAAAGGCGTTATTGTGTTATTGAGGTTGAGGTAAACGAACGTCAAAACCTTGTTTTCGAAAAACGAACAATGAAAAACATTGTGCAAGTTCGGGAAATGTAAAATATGAACAGTTACTAAAAAAAATGTAAAAAAAACCCAACATTTTTTGTGTTAAAAGTAAACATCCAGCAACGTCACATTTTAAAAACAAGACAAAAGAGCAGAGTTTGAAAACTCACTGATCTGAGAGCTGCCCCCCAAGTGGGCGCGACCTATAATTGTAATCACGCTTGATTGACAAGACTCTCAGACTGCTACATCATTCAATTATCTAAACTCAACTCAAGTCACCATGTACCAATCAAGTCAGTTAGCACGGTTAGCAAATTAGCAAGCTGGCTATATTCTAGCTACGTTACTCAGACCTGAAGAGACGATTCAAGTGTGAATGCATAGGTTTGATAGAAGCCATGTGAGATTTACTCAAGGTTAGCCCCACCCACTTTTTTTTTAAAAATGGCAGAAATTTGGCAAAGCTAGGCGAAGGTAGAATATACGTCGTAATTCATGACGAATTACAATATGGGACTTTTACGAATAACTGTCATTTCATATTTTAGCAGTGAACTAAAACCACCTAGCATCTATGTTAACTGCATAGAATTAACTCTATAGCTACCTCTTTAGCCATGCGCATCTGTGTGGCCTGCAACAACAGTGCTAATGTGTATTTTTTCTCACTTCTCTGGACGTCTGACGAGATGTGTGAGAGCAGAAACTGTGCTTGACTTTGACATACAGGACCAAAAGTTATACAAAGCTGCGTTAAATAATCATTAAAAGAATGCAAGAAAC
The DNA here is from genome assembly GCF_030014155.1 of Tachysurus vachellii. Taxonomy (NCBI): domain Eukaryota; kingdom Metazoa; phylum Chordata; class Actinopteri; order Siluriformes; family Bagridae; genus Tachysurus; species Tachysurus vachellii. Next base: position 1,778,707 of record NC_083485.1, on the reverse strand, counting down.
CATAATGCTGAAGTATTTACAGAATTGTTTCTAGGCAGCAGCTCTAGGGCACTAAGAGAAGAGAACGGAGTAACGACTGTTTGGTTATGCTTTTTATTCATGGTTGGATTTAAGTATATGTCTAGGGGTGGTGGTCCTCTTATTGCCCGGCTGCTGTTAAAGGGGGGAGGGGCTTGTTTCATCATCATCATCATCATCATCATCATCGTTATCACCCTCATCACTCATTCTTTTCTTTTATAATTCATCTCCATGTATGAAAGACACTGTCAGTTTACACGGAAAGAGAGAGACAGACTGTTTCAACTCTTTGCTTTGTTCCTTTCGTTTTTTGCGTAAACCTCTTTACGACCTTGAAATTGAGGGCTCAAGAGATCCGTTGACTGATTTTACTTTTGAACAACTCTTCAAAAAGTGTTTCTCTTGCTCGACCTGGCTTTGTTTGGAAGACATCCACGGGTCTCTCTGGGAGACAGGTATGCGAGGGTGAGAATATTGTCCTTTCATGCCTCTGTGTTTTTGGATTAAAAGCCTTTTCACTCCCGCAGTATGTTTGTCTCTCCAGCACTGAGGTCCGTGGATGATCTTTTTCTGTTCCTTTTTGTCCCATCCCTCTCTCCCCACTGTCCAACCCTTGCCATCAAGTCATAATCGTAGGACGCCCCTTCTTCTTTCTTCTGGTTATCCATGCCCATGCCCTCCTAAGCCCCTCCCCTACTCTCCGTCAGACGTACGCTGACTCGCTGCTCTGCGTGCGCCCCAGGTTGGGAAGCGAGGACAGGTGCGAGGCATCCTTCTTCCTGAGCT
>NC_083485.1:1742900-1772900 GCF_030014155.1 Tachysurus vachellii | reverse complement strand
CAGGATTTATTCATTCTGCCACTCTGACTCACTCACTCTTGCCTCAGGTACTTGATCTAAACTTAAAGAGGAATTTCCGAGATTAAATCAGACACACAAATACACACACACACACACACAGACACACACACGCACTGAAATAAGACATTCTTCTGAGCCTGAAAGGCAAGAAAATACACCTTCTTACAGATTTGGGAATGTTTAGTGTTCGATACTAAACTGGAGGCGATAAGCTGCAAATATTTTTTATTGTTGATGTTGACACTGTCAATCAATTAAGACAAAAGAGACGCCGTCCTATAAAAGGAGAAACAGTTAGCGTGTGTTTCTGGTAGCCGACACACTGCAGTAACTGGAAACGCTTTCTCACCATTGAGATGTCATTTTATCATTTCCAGCCCTCTGTGAGCTTTGCCTTTTATGGAGTTTTGTGGGTGTGGCTAATGTAAATCAGCTGTGCCTGGTGAAGGATGAATGATTAGTGTCTATTACTTTAAGCTCAGCTCGAGCTCAGTAATGACACGATGAAGATGAATAAACATCCTGCTTCTGTCCTGTACACTGTGAGACGATACACTCGTGTGACTCCCTGCAGTCGTGTTTAGTTTATTAGTCCTGCGTTATTTTGTTAGCCTTGTGTCTCCGTCTCAGGTCTGTGCTGCTGCATGTCTCCAGGATTATTACAGCATCATTACCATGTCATTACCTGCTCATTAGAATACACTGCTTAGTAGAAAATAGCATTAAAGTTAAAAGCGAATAGATTTAATCACTGTCTCTCTCTCTCTCTCACACACACACACACACACACACACACAGCAGAGGAAGCCACAGAGTCATGGAGTAAGAACAGAATTATGTTGTGCTGTACATCTGTATGACAAAACACACACATACCATAACTCCAGAATTATTGGCACCCTTCCTGCTCTACTGTATATCTATCTATTGATCACTGTGAAGCAAAATGTGCACCAAGTGTAACAGAATAAATCTGTAATGCAAAAAAATTGTGTGTGTTTGTGTGTGTAACCCACCCCATTCTATCTATCTATCTATCTATCTATCTATCTATCTATCTATCTATCTATCTATCTATCTATCTATCTATCTATCTCCCTTTTTCTTTGTGCTTGAGTTTCTTTAAACGCAATCTATTGATTCCTTAAAGTAACTAGCAGGTCCATGATGGGAGGAGGTGGTGAGAAATAAGAGAGAGCAAGAACAATGCACACACACACACACACACACACACACACACACACACACACACACACACACACACACACACACACTTGTGTGTCATCATTTTTTGTTGTATAGATTCAGCATTCGATATGCAAAGCAAACAGAACAGGCAAAGCACCGCAAACCCCCAACACCACTGCATTCATCCATCATCTGTGTCCACACACACACTCACACACACACACAATCACACTCACACACACGCACACACAGTGCTATCAGAACATATACGTATATACACCAGAAGCACACAAATGCGTATGAAAAATACATGTCCTTGAACAAAAGGTAAAATCTATACCATGGACACACACACACACACACACACACACACACACACCACTTGCCTATATATATTATACATTTAATTTGTCTGTGTTTTTAAACAGTCAGATGTAAAGCTGTAATGTTATGTTTAATGAACTTTATTATTTTTGGTGTTCAACTTCTTTCGTTTAAGAATTATGGAAGGCAAAAAGGGTCATTCATTCATTTCACATATTTCATAACCACTTATATCATGATTTGATTTTCCCAAAATGAAAGCATGATTCAGAAACCTCCAATTTTGAAAGATTTTTGTGATAAATTTTAATGAAATAATACAATGACATTGCAAAATAATTAAAAGCTACTTATAAATAATTATCCCATCAGCATCAAAAAGTATTGCACTCTTATGATATGCTGTGGAAAAGCATTTTTTATCGTGGAGATAAAAATATGTCAGTTTTTGCCTTCCATACTGCTAGAACTATTGTAATTTTTATTTTAACATTTATGATTATTTTTTAGTGTGTGTGTGTATTTGTTTGTTTGTGTGTGTGTGTGTGTGCATGTGTGTGTGTGTGTGTGTGTGTGTGTGCGTGCGTGCATGTGTGTGTGTGTGTGCGTGCGTGCATGTGTGTGTGTTTCTGGAAAGTTGATCAAGACATCCTCATTATGGAGGCCCAAAGAGGTCATCACAAAAAAAAAAAAATTTTTTTATCCAAAATGATGGGAATGTTTTCAGTGTCCTTCTGAGGTAAAAATTTATTTTAAAATAATCACAACACACTGATTTACCATGGCATCAGCGTTAAGATGACCTGTAATGTTAATGTTAATGTAAAAAAAAAACATTGTGGGGTTTTTCTTGTTTGTTTTGGTTTTGTGTTTTTATTTTTATTTATTTTTTGTGTGTGTGTTCTATGTACAAATATAACGTGCTTATACAGAAAAAAAACAATATTGTGTTATATTACGTTCTAAATACAAACACAAAAAAGTGTTTATTGAAATTAGCTAAAAATGTAATTTTTTGTTACCAGCCTGTTGTTGTGTTGTTGCTGTAAATTTGTTTCGTTTTTCTTTAAATGACATTTGGAAATGTAAAAAAAAAAAAAAAAACTGTATGCGCTACAATATCGTACGTCCTTTTTCGAGCCTGAGTACGTGATTGATATTCATGAAATCTAAAACGGAAGGGCGCTCTGTGGGTAACAAACGTCCTCACAAGGATAGTGATGAATATACGACAGGTTTGACCTTGTGGTGACATTTTTTCTGGAAAACTGCTTTATTTTTTTTTAACCAAAATTGTAGATTTTATTTAAAATTGATAAAAAGGATTAAAAACTGAAAATTAAAAGCTGAAATTTTCTTTTTGCTTAATAAAAGTTACAGTCAGAGCTTTGCATGAATGAACTGTGTTCATAAATACATCAACGAAAGGTCCTCAGAAAGATGCGTGTGTGTGTGTGTGTGTGTGTGTGTGTGTGTTTGCGCCCTCACCTCCCGATCATGGTGGAGTGCTGCTGCACCGCAGCCTCCAGCAATCTCTCCAATATTGTCCACTCCCCCATGGTGGCTTTCCGCCCGTCTTTCTCGCTCACGCCCCTGCTGCCTCGTGCCGCCGTGCCGACAGCTGTTCGCTGGGGTCACCGCCTCTGACCTGGGACCGTCTCCGTTAGCAACGACCCCTCGCCCGCCCCTGGTGCCAGCTTTTGAATGTGTGCAGATGACTTAGCGGTGCTTCTGCAGCAGGAGTGCTGATGATGCTGGAGTCGGACCACCTCTCACACACACACACACACTCACACACACCTTGATTGGCTCTCTATCTTGGTTCTTCCTGTTCTCTCATTGTGTCCATCTTCACACCCCTTTTACACACAGCAGCAGCAGCACTGCACCTATCAGACCTCCATATGCATGCACACACTCACACACACACACATACACACAGAGTCACTGCAGCATCCCTGTCTTTATTAGCAACACTGAGCTGAGGCGATGCAGTGCTCTGGATTCCATATCACACACACACACACACACACACTCACACACACCGGGATGTGATGGAAGTCGCTACGTCTGCTATAACGAGGACATGGAAGATCCAAGCTCTCTCTTCTTCTCCTTATCCTCTGTCTTTTTCTTCACTTCTTTCTCTCCTCTTCTTCTGTGTAAATTTGTGTGTGTGGTGGGGGGGGCTGATGCTGACACCTTCGTCGTCCTCTTCCTCCTCTCAGCTCCTCCTTTCTCTTTCATCTGCCTGCACGCCCTCTCTCTCTCTCTCGCTCTCTCTCTCGCTCTCTCTCTTTGCTGCCACACTCTGCAAGCATGGCTCTTTTTACAGACCACCTCTCCCTCACTCTCCCTCTCTCTCTCTCTCTCTCTCTCTCTCTCTCTCTCTCTCTCTTCCTCTCTCTCTCTCTCTCTCTCTCTCTCTCTCTCTCTCTCTCTATATATATATATATATATATATATATATATATATATATATCTTGGTAGAAATCATTGATGCTTCATACATTAACATCTCTCTCTCTCTCTCTTTCTTTCACACACGTTCATTCTGTTTCTTTCTCAAATACACACAGTATTTAAAAACCTTATCAATGATTATGGTTTGTTATTCACAGGTCGCATTTATCTCTTCTCTCAGCTTTGCAGATCTGAAAATCTCTATCTCTCTTTCTCTCTCTCTCTCTCTCTCTCACTATCTATCTATCTATCTATCTATCTATCTATCTATCTATCTATCTATCTATCTATCTATCTATCTATCTATCTATCTTCTTTCTCCCTTCCCCCATACTATTTCTTTCTTGATCATGAAAACCAAACACATCTACTATAAAGATTCATGTTTTAGCTTTTTTTTGAAACACTACATGTTCAGTTTATCTGTGTAAGACAGACTGAGTGCTAGTCTGTACACTCTAATCCTAGTCTGTACACTCTAATCCTAGTCTGTACACTATAGTGCTAGTCTGTACACTCTAATTCTAGTCTGTACACTCTAATCCTAGTCTGTACACTCTAATCCTAGTCTGTACACTCTAATCCTAGTCTGTACACTACAGTGCTAGTCTGTACACTCTAATCCTAAGTCTGTACACTCTAATCCTAGTCTGTACACTACAGTGCTAGTCTGTACACTCTAATCCTAGTCTGTACACTACAGTGCTAGTCTGTACACTCTAATCCTAGTCTGTACACTATAGTGCTAGTCTGTACACTCTAATCCTAGTCTGTACACTATAGTGCTAGTCTGTACACTCTAATCCTAGTCTGTACACTCTAATCCTAGTCTGTACACTCTAATCCTAGTCTGTACACTACAGTGCTAGTCTGTACACTCTAATCCTAGTCTGTACACTACAGTGCTAGTCTGTACACTATAGTGCTAGTCTGTACACTCTAATCCTAGTCTGTACACTATAGTGCTAGTCTGTACACTCTAATCCTAGTCTGTACACTATAGTGCTAGTCTGTACACTATAGTGCTAGTCTGCACACACTAATCCTAGTATACAATGATGCTAGTCTGTATATTATTCTGCATACAATGCTAGTCTGAATACTCTAATGCTAGTCTGTATTTTAGTGTAGTCTCTCTGTGTGTGTGTGTGTGTGTGTGTGTGTGTGTGTGTGTGTGTGTGTGTGTGTGTGTGTATGTGTGTGTTTGCATGGTGTGCGTCAGGGTTGTGTTGCCTTGGCATTTGAATGTAATGCTAATACTGTGTATAATTTAATTACATTAGTGCTGTAGAGAACAGCCGAGAACACACACACACACACACGCACACACACCATGTTGATTCTGCGCAAGTGCATTGGAGTGAGTGGCACTGCTGAGAAACCGTTAATCACACAGCAGCAATGTCATTAGCACAGGGCATTGTGGGTAAGGACGTGCTGACTTTGGCCGTGTCAGGTGTTTCTGTGCTGCTTAATGTGGAGTCCTGCTTAATGTGCACATGATGAACACACACACACATTACACATTATGGGTTGACAACAAGAAAGAAATGATGGGCAGTGAGGCTTCGGTGCTTTGCGACAGACCTACTGACCTAGAACACCACACACACACACACACACACACACACACACACACACACACACCAGTATAAAAAAACCAAAGGAGGTCAGACTATATTAATGCAGAACTGTTAAAAATAAATCTGATGCTGTTTTATTTTACAGTTTTTAGGCTTTTTTCTCATTGGTTTTGCGTCATAAGTCTGTCCCATTTGTCGGCCAATCAGACGTTTGTTAGTGCGTGCATGCAGAAGAGAATTGTGGATAGGGCTTTCCTCAGGCTTCACATGTCTTGGATCATGCCTGGAAGTTGGAATGGGAATGTTGAAAAAACGTTGACAAAAGATTTGGCTCTAGTTTTACCTACCTAGACTTATTTTGTCTCGCTAGCAGAATCAGTATTAATGTTTTTAGACAGAGATGAAGCTTAGTGTAGCTTTAGCTAGCTATGGAAATATAGCATCGCAGGAAAACTGTTTGACCATCATTCAGAATGTAACAGAATAGACCGTGTCTAAATAAATCCGGAAGTCCGTTCCAAGTCAAAGCAGAGCACATACACAATAAAAAAAGGATGCAGAATTGTCAGGAACGATGTCAGGATCTGCATTTGCATCTGACCCAAAAGCCAAGTCTGTATACTTAGCACAGGGGGTTTCTGGTTAGTGTTAAATATAGTCGCTAGTTTTCTCTTCTGGGATCTCAGAATGGGTCAGAGGTAGGAACAAAGTGGGCAGGGATGTGAAATGAGAACCGGCGGGTTTGAATTTAGCACAGAAGCAGGCGGTTTCTTAACCGCTTAAAGTCCTAGTTTACTTCTTATTCACATTACTCAGTAGCTACTATTAATATTTCAGTAACTCCAGTGAAACAAATAGGAATTATGTATTTATTAACAGAGGGACAAGAGAATTGTTCAGAACTCTGATTCATAGCTCAACTAGAAAAAAATGGTCTTTGTAGTTCCAAAAAGCAGCAAAATTTTATTCAAACTTTACTTCACCTGAGCCTTAAAGTGCTTAAAAGTTGCTTCCCAAGAAGGTCACTAGGCTTAAAGATAAGACTTTCACCACAGTCTATTCTTCCTGTACAGGCCATCTACAGAGTTCTACAAACCTCTGGAGATGAAAAGCACCAAAAACACGGGATCATTCTGCACAAAATCAGTCACTCCTGTCAAAGTATGCTGGCCATAAGGAGCAACAGTTTTCACCCCGGAGCCTCCACAACTACCTCAGCTAGTATGGGTTGATTCTTTGCGATCTTTTATTGCAGATATTTCTGTAGTGCAGGAATTCAGCAGTTGGACAGGTTGTGGAGGTCAAGTGTGAACCTGCTCATGAAAACAGAACTGCTCAAGAAATGTAACATTCTGTCCATAAATTTAATTTGTGACTTTAAGTTAAAATTATAATAATAATAATAATAAGAAGAAGAAGAAGAATAGGAATGATTCAGATGCTCATGAGCTCTCTATTGTACGCAGGTACGGAAGAGAATGAGGATAGGTTCGCTCTTGAGTCTGGTTCCTCTCAAGGTTTCTTTAGGGAGATGTTCCACAACTTCCCCATCAACGCTGGCTTGCTTATAAGGGATACATTTATTCATTTAAAATGTATATGATGCAAAGATGAAATGTCCAAGGTTTATTTTGGCTTCTGAATGAAATGTTAGTATTTGTGTTTCAAAACTGAAACTCAACTTCTTATCTGTGTAACAGCTACATAAAGAGAATGCTAATGAGACTTGCTGGAAATCTTTTACATATTTATTTCACGATAAAGCTGCCAATGAGGAAGCAGGAGATTTATTTACCATCAGACACTTTAAAGGAAAATATAAAATAAAAAAATCATACAGTTTCGTCCCATAGTCTGGAGTCTGCTCTCAATCAAGTCAGCAAGAAATAATAATAATAAAAAAAATACAACCCTGCTGAAATGCTCCTCCAGCACCAGAGCCACATAATATATTATAATATTCAACAGTTTATTACTACTTACTTTACTTTACTATTTACTGGAACCTATGAGGAAGAAGTCATGGGGACGCTCATCCAACTAAAATCAAAGAAAATATTATCAGAACCATGAACGGTAAACATCAAACCCAACCATGTGAAGATGTTTTATATCTTGATAGGACGGTTTGTGAATGTGGTTTGTCCTCAGGTGACATTTCAAAAACTTGTATTTGTAAGAAGCACTCGGAATGGAGTCCGGAATGGAGTCTCTGGATTTGAGGTGGAACCAAGTGCCAAAGTACAACGTGGCTTTGGATCAAAGTAGATATTATATCATTTATAAAATGAAATTCACTCACTCACTCATTTTCTCATTTTCGCTTATCCGAACTACCTCGGGTCACGGGGAGCCTGTGCCTATCTCAGGCGTCATCGGGCATCAAGGCAGGATACACCCTGGACGGAGTGCCAACCCATCACAGGGCACACACACACTCTCATTCACTCACGCAATCACACACTACGGACAATTTTCCAGAGATGCCAATCAACCTACCATGCATGTCTTTGGACCGGGGGAGGAAACCGGAGTACCCGGAGGAAACCCCCGAGGCAAGGGGAGAACATGCAAACTCCACACACACTAGGCGGAGGCGGGAATCGAACCCCCAACCCTGGAGGTGTGAGGCAAACGTGCTAACCACTACGCCACCGTGCCCCCCCCAAAAGGAAATTATTTACATAAAAAAATTTTTATAGTGCTGTGTGTACAGTGGCATTCTCATGCTGGAACAGGTTTAGGCCTTTTGTGTACAAAGACATTGCACATACAATACACACTGCTGGGGCTTGGCTCCTAAAAAAACAAAACAAATAAAATACTAGCTACTTTTTCAGTCTGTCTTTCTATCTATCAGTCATTACACACACACACACACACACACACACACACACACACACACACACACATATATATATATATATATATATATATATATATATATATATATATATATATATATATGTGTGTGTGTGTGTGTGTGTGTTTGTTGAACAACCATGTGCTCCACCTTTGCAGTTATTATCAGCTCCACTCTTCTCTCCTAAAAAGCTTTCTATTAGATGTTTGTTTGAGGTTGTGAGGATTTGGGTTTGTTCATCTACGAGAGCATTAGTGAGATCAGACTCTGATGTTGAGGTGTTGAGGAGACTCCAGATCCAGTTCATTCGGAACAGAGATGTTCAGTTGGGTTGTGTTAGAATCAGGGCTATGTGCAGGACACTGGAGTTTTTCCACACCTCCAACCCTAACCTCCATATCCACATTATGTCTTCATGGAGGTCTCTTTGGTGATGGTGATGGTGATGGTGGGGCAGGTTTGCACCTGCAGTGAAGAGGAAATAAAAACAATTCGATGTTTTGGAATTTGTTGCCAATAGTGACGAACCAAACATTTGGAAGTGTGCTCAGATGTCCACAAACGTGTAGCCATATACAGCGTCTTCACGAACCTACTGTACATCAAATAGAGACTACTCATAAAATTCTATTCATAAAACAAGCTTACATCCATACACCATGAAAGTAAACTATAAATTCAGGCATCAGAACACCCTGAGGGCGTTGTCTCTAGCAGTCCCTTAAATACCTTCACAGCAAAGATGTCAGCAGAAGATAGAGAGATAAACATGGCAGGAATCAGAAGGTAAAGAGGAGCGTGTGATCTTCATTCAGAGAACAGACACGGAGAATGCGGATACAGAGATATAACATAAACTGCATCTTGTTTTGATTTTATTTTTAAAAATAGCATTCGGTGTGAATTCAAGTGACCTGGAACAGCTCCAGGTCTAATGTAAGAAGTCGGTCTGTAGATTTGGCTAAGTTTCAGTCCTGCGATGGATTTATATAATGCACGGATATTTTAGTTTTCATATACTGTTTATGAACAGTATATATAGATTTATATATAATATATTATAGACATATTTATTGTGAGTACGTTGTTTTCATATTACATAACAGGAGGAAATTAAGAGAAGGTCATACATTCCAGAAAAAAGAAGGAAGAGAAGGTCATACATTCTAGAAAAGAAAAAAAAACAGGGCATGGATGAAATTCTTGCGGGTGACATATAAATAGACACCTTAAAAGGTAGCTGCTTGTTAGCACACACAATTATTAACTGCATGATGTATCTCAAAGATCTGATGATCTTCCAGTTCTTAGTGCTGCTGGTTGTGAGGAACAGCTTGGCATTCTCGTGTGTGCCGTGTGCCCTTTTAAATGGATGTCCAGAGCTCAACTGTTTGGGTGAAAAGGTGTTAGGTATGTGCGGTTGCTGCTACGTGTGCGCTAAACAACTCGGCGAAAGCTGTGGGGGTTTGTATGGATCAACTGGGACATGTGACCAGGGACTCCGTTGTGTCCTCCCGCTTCAACAGGTCAATGAGACAATGACAATTATTTATCACGTAGGAGTTTGTCAAGGTGTGTATACAGAATATATATATAGATTTTTGAACAAAAAGTCTTTGAAGCCCACATAAGAAAGTTAGCTACTGTATATTTGCTAGATTTGTTTTCATTTAAAATTTATTCAGTAAATTTTAATTTTCTCAATAATCTACCTACATTATTTATATCTGTATTGTTTATCACAGTATATTTAATCCTTCTTATAAAAAGACATGGAGTACTTTAGAAAATACTCAATATTGTTTACCAAGAGCTGGATGTCTCCAGCTCAGTATGATATGCACATATAGAGCAGAAAATAATCCAGGGTTTGTACAGACAAATATTTGTTTCAAGGTTGTGTTAAACTGTTTGAGTCATTAATAAAATATACCAACAATTACAGTACAAACCACAGCAAGCCCTCAAGCAACAACACAACCAGGTGAGGCTTAATTATTACAACTTTATTGTAATTATCAATATTGTCATTGTTATGTAAGTGCTGTGTACGGTATGTAGAGTGTAGTGTTAAATTTATGTGTGTTCTCCACACAGATAATGCTTACACAGCACCTAGTGCACCAGACCAGAGCCAAGGGGGTCAGTTTTGTGTCTCGTCTTCTGTTCACTTCAGCCAGTTTAATATTTATGGGCTGTATTTAGAGTTTATAATGAGGATTAGACACTGACATTGCATCAGACATATACAGTAACTCTGATCCTGAGCACTACATAGAACACAAATTACACACATTTCATAGTTTGAACAAAACAGAGGCATGTTTAAGTGGATTATTCTTACACAAAATGTGTCTGGGCTGGAAAAACAATCGATGTCATTCTGAGGTCGATATTAAGTACATAAATATGACAGTGCGGAAGACGAGTCAGAGACGTTAATCAGAGACGTTGAGAAATTCTTCATCTGTAAATTTTCTTTACAGGAGAGAGAGAGAGAGAGAGAGAGAGAGAGAGAGAGAGAGAGAGAGAGAGAAAAAGAACCAGGAGATTTTTGTTTTTTTACCTAAAACAGCAGATTAGCTTTACTTTCTCGAGGCCATAAATATTATTTGCTCACAACAATAAGTTAATAAACAAAAGCGCTGGATCAAGTGCTATTTTAAAAAGTGCGAAATGAATAACGGATAATTAAACAAAAACACATTTGCAGCGACGAATTGCTTTAATTGATTGAATGTTCGCCATTGTTTCGTTTACGTTTCATTACGCCGATTAAAAAAATGTTTGTGCCGCAATTCTGAATCCAGAACTTTCCCTGACTAAAATATCAACCAAATTTTTAAACGGCTCTTTAAATGGTCCTACAAATTGTTAGGAAAAACAGAAGTCTTTATCACACGGTGGTGTGGATTAGGCATCTGTTGTTTCTCCTTCTCATTAGTGAATCATTTAGTTTGAGGAATTATGAAATAAATGATACCAGTGATTATTATTACAGCAGAAACCACAACAATAAATTAAGTTTAATTAAGTTTCAACATCATTCTGTTCATACATTCGCACAGAAATGGTTTGAATTTTCACAAGAAACCCTCTATTTTTTTATTTTTTATTTTCTTACAGCCAACTTCACAGAGCAACATGACAGCACAACAGCAAACGGTAAACACAATCACTACACAAACATCCTTAAAAAAATCTGTTCAGTCATTATTAAACAACCCGAATTTTACATTACAGCACAAACCACGCTACGATACAACGCTACAATTCCACAAGGTGGGTGTTTATCATAAAAGTTTCGGATTTCTAAAAAAACAGACATTACAACTCATTGAAATGTGTCTAGAACGTTTTGGAATTTCATTTTGTTTTGTCTGCGCAAAAGGTGATCTGAGAGACAACTCCACACTGAGACAAAACACAACAGAACAACAAGGTGAGGTTTTTAATCTCATTCGCAAACACACAGGTGAAATACGTTATAAAACTTACAATGCCATAGAAAGCAACCCAGCACTGTGGGTTTGTACAGGTTATAGATCATCAGACAGGGGTGAGCGCTGACCTCGTAATTATCTTGGACTTGTCCCGTCAAAACGAGAGAAATGTACTCAAATAAATCTCAAATTCACATTTTGTTTTATTTGTCAAAGACAGATTCATACACAGTACTACAAGTATCTGAAATTATTTTTCCATCCTCTGTGTCTTAAATGAAGAATATAACTTGTGTGTGTGTGTATTATTTTGTGTTTGAACAGTTTCTTCTAACATCAACAGCACAAGTCCATTCCCTAAGCTGGAAAATGGAGCTTCTTCTTCCGTCCGAGCAAAGGGAATCCAAGTTCTGTGCCTGATAATGTCTGTTTATGTTTTGTTTCATTTGCCTGTGTTGTGATTTCACTGATGATGATGGCATGTGTGCATACAAGTGTGTGTGTGTGTGTGTGTGTGTGTGTGTGAGTGTGTGTGTGTGTGTGTGTGTTTAACCATTGATAGTACATATTTACTGTTGATAAATAGTTGTAAATTCTAATGTTTGGATGCCATTATAAGTATTGTTAGTGTTGTTTTTGTGAGTGTTTTAGAAGTTGTCAACACTTAAGATGGCAAAACTTTTCACTAACCTCACAGCGTTATAATACAGAGCTAATTTCAAGCATTTAGTCTTCAGAGGAAAATATTCCTTGTTCCAAGGATGCCCGAACAGTCACCAAAATCAAACTTCCTCAAAAAAACTTTAGTTTAGAAATGTTTTGGTTTCTTTCTGAACAGAAACCAGACTCTTTTATGCACAGTGTTTACCAGAACGAGCTTCCTGAATTGATTGCTTCTTTATACATTCCATTAACATGCAGTCATCGGTTTGCTTGTTCTAGTATTGTATTAGCCTTACAATGCAAACGCAACCACACAAATGACAATTTGTATTCTGTGACGCAATAATAAACGGTTTTGATCTCATAAGAATAGAGAATAAAGTTGTTTAACGTAAGCATACACATGGATCGTTTAAAAAAGTGGTACATTACATTTTTGGTTAATAAATCACTTGTTTTTCCTAAATCTGACCCTCAACCTTATTTGAGATGGAAACGTTATATATTTAGCCCCAGTATTCAAACAGTGACTCATCAATCTCACACTGGGATCAAAATTTCCGAGCTTCCCTCCAACTGCAGAAAAAAAACAAAAAACAGGGTGTTGCTCTAAATAAATAAATAACTGAATAAATCATGCTGTGAGGAAAGGCTCTTCCTGTGGCTAGTGGTGCTGTAGGTGACACCTAGCTGACCTTTAACACTGGCACTAAATCTGAGGGTTGAGGACGCAGGAGCACTATCTATTCTTTACCTACAGTACTAAGGATCCCTTTGCAACAACAACACACACCACTTTCTGTGTGCAAATCTAACCTTCCTGTTGAGAAATTTAAACGTCTACTTTAAACACTGTTCGTGTTGATAAATGAGCAAGGAAGGAGAAGTGGTTTCTCACACAATGGCTGAAACGATAAGGCGTTATTGACTAGCAGCAGCGTTTTAAAAAAGGTCTTAAGGTTTTCTACCTTGATTATCCATAAAGGAATTTGAAAGCCCAAAGGTCACACGCTGCATAAATAAATCAATAGCAGTGACCTACTCATGTTAATAGGACAATTTGTTCAGGGTTGCAGTATCACCTGAATAGACTTGACTAAAAATATATACACAATGCTGCTCATTTCTCAGAATTTTTTGAAAATAAAAAAAAAAATATATGAATCCTTTCTTATAGAATTACACAGGACATAGAAAGAGAACACCATTATCCATGGCTGCAATTGTTTCTATTTCTGTTATATCCTCCTCATGGTAAAACTTGATAGTAATGAATTCGTGCACACATGGAATATTGCAAACGGAAGTTTCACTGCTATAAATTTAGTAGAAAAGTTATGACATTAAGAAAAAAAAACCTTAGAGAGAGAGAGAGAGAGAGAGAGAGAGAGAGAGAGAGAGATTGGTTAAACACTACCACCATCATTTTGTTTGTAAAAGAAGACAGTGCCCCCTGTATAATTTAGTCATGTATTGCACTTAAATATTAAGTGGGTGGCAGTTGAGGATGAAAACAGACGATCACACACACTCACACACACACACTGACACACACACACACACACACAGACAGGATCAAATGTCTTTTTGCAGTTCCACACTCGACTGCACCTGCCAGATCACAAATCAGAGAAACTTATCACTTCATTTAGATTTTAATTATTGATATCGTTCTTGTGCCCTGCGATGGGTTGGCACTCCGTCCAGGGTGTACCCTGCCTTGATGCCCGATGACACCTGAGATAGGCACAGGCTCCCCGTGACCCGAGGTAGTTCGGATAAGCGGTAGAAGATGAATGAATGAATGAATGAATGATATCGTTCTTACAGACCTCCAAAGAATCGAACTGGTTGGCTGAATTCCAATCAGCCCCTCTATAATAGTGCACTATAGTGATGATGGGGACCAGTTGGGTTTCCTGCTTGCTCCACTTTATAAATATACATAGGTCCATGTTTTTTTTTTCTGTTACAGTCGTGAAAATTAAATAGTGAAGAAAAATATAGCTAAAATAAATCACCAGAATATTGCTCCCCTTAACTGAATGATAAGCCTAAAATTTATGTTCAAGATATGAAGGGATTCTGTCCTTTTACATTACAGTAAATGTGCTAGTCTTGATGTCTTTGGGATTAACCTCCTTATTCTCTTCATGTGCACTATCAGAATCAGAATTAGATTCAGGTTTAGTGGCCATGTGTGTTAACACACAAGGAATTTTCTTCCAGCTGTTTGTGACTCTCAAAGGTGCAAAATATATAATGTAATATTTGTGTGAAATTTTGTGCTTCATAAATCTTTCAAAATCTGAAAATCTCAGTAAGAGCTATGAGCTATGAGGGAACTTTATTTGAGTGGAAACCAAAAATTGACTAAGATCCAACATTGAAAGCGTAGATCTTGTTCTGATCTGAGAGGGAATAAGAAACAAATCCTTAAAAAATAAAATTCAATACTCTGTAGTCAGTTTGATGCAGCCTTTGTTATTAAAACTTTGGTTCGTATGAGAAAAAAATTGCGATTCCTTTGTGTAAATGTCAGAGGTGGGAGTAAGTCACACACGTGTGCAAGTCACAAGTAAGTCTCAAGTCATGAATGTCAAGTCAAAGTCAAGTCGAGTCTTTTTTAATATTTGTCAAGCAAGTCTCAAGTCTCAAATTTGTGACTTAAGTCTGACTCGAGTCAAGTCGAGTCCCCCATCTCTGAATCATTTAACTCAAGTCCGACTCAAGTCAAAGTCAAGTCGAGTCTTTTTTTAATATTTGTCAAGCAAGTCTCAAATTTGCGGCTTAAGTCTGACTCGAGTCAAGTCATATGACTCGAGTCCCCCATCTCTGGTAAATAGTGTATGATGCGTACTTATTTTATATTTTATAAATGAAAGTAAAATAGGTAAAGTAAGGTGTTTATAGTCTGACTGAACGGACAAGAAAAGAAAGAAAGAAAGAAAGAAAGAAAGAAAGAACAGCTAAAAAAAGTGACAATAAAGATTAAGAATAAAAGAAAAAAATAGTCGCATATCTGTTACATATTTGTAGTGAAACGTGATGAAAAATTAAAAAAAAAAAATAGTTTGTTTTGGTAACGTTCTAAGTTTCCACAGAATTTGAGGTGCATTCTGGGAGCGAGAGGAGTGATTGACGTGGCGGCCATTTTGCCGCTGGCCGCTCGGTTCCCATTGTGTGTGATAGTAAATACTGACAGTGCCAGGCAAAGCTCTGCACATATTTCACTGCGACAAATTAAACACATTTGGTGAAGGTAAGTGGTCAGAACGTTCGCCAAATTTCGCCTAAGACACTTTTTCACAGCTTTGTGAAACTTTTGGGTGAAATAATTTTCATTTCGAGCGAAAAACACCGTGTGTTTGCGTCGTGTGAGTCGGAGAGAAAGCGGCTGAGAGAAAACAGGCTCCTTTTCCGTGTCGACGGAGGGGAAGAAAATCCGTCCCACTTTTAATACTTCGGTTATTCGCCTTCAATTCGCGGCTGTAGCTTCCGTTTAACCGGCCGTGTTGTTGCACAAAGGTGTCTAGTCGGTGCTTGTGAAACGTTTGAGTCGCTTCTCGTGGCGGATTTTGAGTTTTCTGTCAAAGTTTACGCGCTTGTCTGGTCTTCGATACGGGCTTTCGCTCACAGCTGCTATACGAATCGCGGCCATAATCTTGCGGTAGTGGGCGGGGACAAAAGAACTGAGCTGCCCCCGCAACATGCCAGCGCGGCCTCTGATTGGCTGGAGCCAAGCTCCGTTCATGTTTCATTGGTGTAGCGTTTGTCGATTATAAAACACGGCTCTGCGATTGGTTCACAGGTGCTTTCGTTCGGCGCCGAATGGTTCGTTTTTTGTTTGTTGCTTTTCGGGGTTTTTTTTCTCCTACGCGTGCGAGAGGAAGTCGAGTGTAATAGTAAAAGAAACAGGAAACCGCAGGTGGTGTTTGTTTTTATTATGCAAATCATTTTTAACTTTTTTTAATCGATATGTGTAAGTTTTAAAAATAAGATAAGTAAATAAAAGACTTTACTAGTTGCGTTTAAATGTTAAAAGTTTACAGCTAAGCGCGTGCCGTCAATCGGTAGTAAAATTGTTAAAATAAAATACAAAAAAAAATCATTAATGTTACCAAGTCATTGTGATTTGTATTGATAATTTTTTGTGATTTTTTTTTCTTAAACATTCAGTTACGATGTATTTTATGACTATAAAATTATTATATTAAACCCAGCTATTGTAAATTACAACTTTTTTCGTTTTTTTAAGTAATATTGTGTGTATATATTTTTTTTTTACACATTTTGCATTTTTTTTTGTATTTTATTTTTTATAAAACAGTAATGTGATAATGAATTTTTACTGTTTTCTATTTCTTTTTCTTTCTTTTTTTTTTAATCGAATGATTTGTGTACCGTATATTTATTAATGTTACTAAATCGGTTATCGCTTGTATTTGTAACCTTGAGACCCAGTAAAGTTGCTTGTAGTTGTTTTTCACACATCCCTTGCAATCTGTATTGATGGTTTGTTCTCTTGTCTCTGCAGCAGATTGAGGTAACATGGCCCGTACCAAGCAAACTGCCCGCAAATCCACAGGAGGAAAAGCTCCTCGTAAGCAGCTGGCCACTAAAGCGGCCCGTAAAAGTGCTCCCTCTACTGGAGGAGTGAAGAAACCTCACCGCTACAGGTGACACTGACTTCAACTGGACTTGAACTCATTGATCTCAATACGTTTAGTTTATTCACGTCGGCTGTGACGTCATTTAAAAAGTGTCGTTTAGAGTCATGCTACTTAAGTGTAGAAAAGTGCACTCATCATAAATTTGTTCTGACCTTAAAAATTTCAAACTAACACCAACAACAAATGTGTGTGTGGGCAGAAGTAACTTACAGCAGCTCTTTGCTGAGCAGAAAGCTTTACTGAGGTAGAACGAATGCTGCTCAGAGCACTTTTTGTGCTGATCTGGATCATTTCTTTCTGATTGTGTTCGATCGTACTGGATAGAATTTTCATCAATACACATTAACCACGGCACCATGTGGCTGTATGCTTTAATACCTGTTACCTCTACAGATCCCTTTCAGGGTATTTTGTTGTTGTTTGTTTGTATTTTGGATTGGTCGTAAAATTTTACATTGATAGGGATTCAAGGACACATCACAGCTGTACTCTAGTGAGTGTTTATATGATATGATCTGTGTCCAGGCCCGGTACAGTGGCTCTGCGTGAGATCCGTCGGTACCAGAAGTCCACTGAGTTGCTGATCCGTAAGCTACCCTTCCAGCGTCTGGTGAGGGAGATCGCTCAGGACTTCAAAACGGATCTGCGTTTCCAGAGTGCTGCCATCGGGGCCCTGCAGGTGTGTGTGTGTGAATGTTAGTACAGAAATAATGCAGGGGGCTTTTAGAGGGAAGACTGAAGGGATGGTTTGTATGGAACTAAAAGAATATTCACTAAAATCACTGACTACCTTTAAATATGAAAAATGGGTTCGATTTTACAGATACTGCCACATACTGTGTTCTTATCCATACGTGTGTGTGTGTGTGTTAATGCAGGAGGCCAGCGAGGCTTACCTGGTGGGTCTTTTTGAGGACACCAACCTGTGTGCCATCCATGCCAAGCGTGTCACCATCATGCCCAAAGACATCCAGCTGGCACGCCGTATCCGTGGAGAGCGCGCCTAGACACTCATTGTTCTGCTCCTAACATCCTTTCTGTCACTCTCTCTCTCTCTCTCTCTGTCTCTTTGTCTCTGTCTATCTCCACTTGTCTCTCCCCTTCTTTCTTGGTAGAGTTTAGAATATCTGCGACGGGGAGGCCAATGTGTTTCAGTCTATTAGTGCTGTCTCACTGACGCGTAGGGTACCTGTATGTGCATGTAACAGATGCTTCTGATCTCACACACACACACACACACACACACACACACACACACACACACAAACATATATAAGAGTCGGAGCGTAAACGAGGTCCACCCTTGCCCAGCTTGGGGTTTGAACACACACAGCTTGAGGGAAGGTGGAATCTGGGGTTAGTCTGCTTAAGGGGAGCAGCAACTTCCACAGCAGGGTGCTACTAAAACTGCCCCAGACCACCTTCACTTATCTGCCCTTATCCACCCCTCAGACACCTTGGAAACATTTACCTGCCCTCTCAGTCCCCTATACTTGACTTACCTAATACTTACACACCTGAGAAAACCTTTGCTTACTTGGATCCACCTCAGAAACCCCCTACAATTTTGAAACCCACCCTGCTGCCCTTTTATTGCACCCATGTGTGCACCCATATGTCCGTCTCCCTCAGCCCCAACGCGTGTTTGTGTGTGTGTGCGTAGGATCAGCAAAGCAGAAATTGTATTCAACTGCAAACCAGCATCTATTGGTTCTAAAGTTGTTACTTATAATATTGATGATTACTATTATTGTTAATGGTGTTTTTCTTTTTTTTTTTTTTTTCTTTTTTCTATGATGCGTCGTCATAAATTGTTTTACCACTGTTATGGGACAAAAAAAAAAAAAAAAAGCAAAATTACAAAAAATTTGATTGAGTAATACTTTGTGGGTTTTTTCCATATTATTTTTATTTGTATTATTATTTTCCATGTTTATTGCCGATCCTGCTCCTCCTGTTCTAACTTTCAGGCAGCCACAGGGGGGCGCTCTAAACCAGCCTCTCATTCACTCTCACTGTTCTTCACACGTTCTTCTCTCAGTTTCGCTTCTCCCTTTTACCACTTTCTCTGTCACTCCTTTTTTCCTCTCTATTTCTCCTCAGATCGGCGTTCGTCAAAAGAATTGTAGCAAAAAAAAAAAAAATCGCATTTAGTTTTCGGAGTGTTTTGCTCTTCGTGTAGATTCTCTCGCTCTCTCGTGATACACATTATACCTTCATGTTCCTGTTTTATTTTTCTTATTCAGAAATTTAAATGAGCTGATCTTTGTATTTTCCAAATTTCTCATACTATGGTGGTAATAAATAGATGTTACACAATGTCTGTTGTGTTTTTGTCTCATATTGAAGATCCTGTTGGTTTGTGTGTTTTCATGTTAATCACCTGAACCTTTAATAACCAGTGTGATCTGTACATACCATGATGAGTCCAGGCATGACAGAGGAGCAGTTTATGATTAAAAATGTTCGGCTTACTCTGCGGCCCAGGATTGGGGCAAATACTTCAGAGACCGACCCTTTAACACTGCTGTAGCATATTCAGTCACAGCATCATTATTTCTTGGTTGCCACATTGGTCTAAAATGTTCGGTTTTTAATTCAGAGCCAGATTCAGATTTTCATTCAGATTCAGATTCAGATTGTTTTCGTTCAGATTTAGATTTAGATTGTTCTCCTGTGTGAAATCAGTGGTCATATATACAGTATATTCCTCCATATAAAGCCCCCAGGCCTTGGAATTCTAGAAGCAGAACTGAGCATGAAGTTACAGCCATGCTGTATGTGGTGAAATCCACTGAGATCAAACTTTTCTGATTTTTTTTAAAGTATGATGTGAATATTTTATAACATCTGTGCAAGTGTCCCTAATAAAATGTCCAGTAAAGGTATATAATTAATATGCCCATCAGGTGAACGGGACATCAACAGAGTAAATTATCAAGAGCTACACAATGGTCTTATGTAAAGTACAATAAGATCCCGGCGATACCGGCGCTGTCTACGACCTCTTCTGTGAAGAAGACGTTCTATAACGTCTTTAGCTGCACCAGTTTTCAAACCCAGCTTTTTTTTTTTCTTTTCAGAAACAGAATCAGAATCAGATTCAGGTTTATTGGCCAAGTGTGTTGATGTTGACACACACAAGGAATTTGGTTCCAGCTGTTTGCGACTCTCAAAAGCACACCATACCGTACATTTAGTTTGGACTATACAAGACAATACAGACGATAGACGATACGAGTATTAA
The DNA here is from genome assembly GCF_030014155.1 of Tachysurus vachellii. Classification (NCBI taxonomy): domain Eukaryota; kingdom Metazoa; phylum Chordata; class Actinopteri; order Siluriformes; family Bagridae; genus Tachysurus; species Tachysurus vachellii. The sequence goes on along the minus strand of NC_083485.1, from coordinate 1,752,432 downwards.
ATATGAATACAGAATATATGACTGATCAGTTTTGAGCATAAAGTGTGAGAAGTGCACGGTAGTGCAAATAATATTGTGCAACATTATGCTTTTTGTACAATATACACCAGCAGTAGTGTGTGTAATATATACAGATGTGATGACTGACAGTTCTGATAATGCAGCACTTATAGATATGAAGCAGTGAATATAATTATGGTGAGGTGTTAATCAGGGTGATTTAGCTCTAGACTGTTCTGACTGCACCATAGCACCAGCCGCTTCACTTCCTGCTGGCATGCAGACTCATCGCCATCTTGGATGAGACCGATTTTTATAACTATAGTTATGTCTATATAAAACTTGAGACCCAAGTAGCCTGTTGCTTGGACCTAACTTGTTTATAACCTGTATGTTGCTGTAAAAACAACATACCTCTCTCTCTCTCTTTTTCCAACTGGACTTTCTTCCTCATTATTTACACTCTTTGCTATTAGATGTAACCATATTGTACACCTTCAGAGGTATGTAATAGACTTTATGTTGCTCAGACCTTTTATTTCCACTGAGCTCTTTTTATCTAGTGTCCAGTCCCTGGCTTTCTTGAATGCATAAATGAGAAATGTAGAAAATAACGAGGCACAAACAGCACACAGGAAACTATGCAAAACATTGTATTAAAAAGGAAAGAGACATAAATGAAATCGTACAGACACTCAAACCCAATGTCACAGGAATACAGTGGACTATAAAGGTTATATGAGAGTGATCTTTATAATGAAGTTATAATGAAAAACTATACTGCAGTCACAACGTAATGCCTCTTTATAATGGCTTATAATCTGCTGTGTGGTTTTAGAGCAACCTACAGTACAGACATGTCTATGTATTTATATAATCATACTCGAACTATCCTGCTTGTAAATCGTTGTCGTCGATGGTCTCCGTCGGTCACATCTTCCGTCTCACTTCCTGAGTCGCTTCAGCTTTGCGAGAAACGTTTCTGTAAATGTAAACATCTGTGTGAGCGATGAGATAACGCATGGCCGACTACCCAGCTACAGTAGCAATTACCAAAAAGTTCTGGGAACTTTCATTAGTTCCAATTTTGTTTTCCAGAAAGGTTTCATTTACAGAAATATCATTTTTATGTTTCTCAGACAGGTTCCTACAAAATAACCAAAAAGCAACCAAATGATAACTTTAGTGTAATGTTTGGTGTTTGCTGGCTATCCAGTGGACGTGAAAAAAAATAAGCTGGGAAGACCAACTAGTATGTATCCCACATTAGTTAAAGGTGTGTGTGTGTGTGTGTGTGTGTGTGTGTGTGTGTGTGTGTGTGTGTGTGTGTGTGTGTGATAAGTACCATGACACACTCCCTTGCTGAACTTGGTCGGTTCTTCCTTTACACACTCAAGGCCCTCGTCACAGATGCCGAGGTAGTTGTACAGGCCGCCACAAGTCTCGCCCTCTACCATTGCACATTTCAAGCAGCAGTCGCATGTCTCCCTAACCTTCCCTCCAGGGCAGCGGAGGTCTGACGGGCACATCCTCATGGAGCAGGGGATGCAGCTCAACGCCTGGCTGTCCTCCACCAGCAGGAATGTCATCAGCTGACAAAGCAGCAGACACTTCAGATACATCATGGAGCGAAAAAAAATCAGCTTCACACTATAAAACTGAGTAGTTCAGTGTTTGTTAGGAAACGAGTCGCAGCTCCAGGACACTCAGCCCTCAAAACCCTGAACTTTTAATAATCAGTGCGATCTGTGCATACCATGATGAGTCCAAACATGTCAGAGGAGGAGTTTGGAGGGGAAAAAAATGATTAAAAAAGTTCAGCTTACTCTGGGGAAATATTTCAGAGACACACCCTGTAACTCTACAATGCTAAGGTCTTTAGCTGCATCTGTTTCTCATTAGCCCAAACCTTTAAACACAGCTTGTTTGCTTTGCCTTGTAAGTTTTATCTTAAAATCTGTTATTTTTTTTTTTAAATAAAGGAATTATATTTAAATACATAACTATTTACGTTATTGTTGGTGGATTTATGTGAGGAGACCCACATAGCCTACACTCTAAAAAATGATGTGTTGGATTTACTTAAAATATGTATGCACCATTTTTGCATCACACTTTTTAAGTAAACCCAACTTGGAAAAAAATTACTTAAAATTAACAAGAAAACTGTTGTTATATGTACTTAAATTTTTGGGTACACTCAACATTGTTTACTTAAAAATATAAGTAACATGGTAGAATCTGCTAAGTAACTGCAAGTTAAGTTAACTTAAAATTTAAGCTCATTTATGTTAAAAAAAGATAATTAATTGAGTTGAACCAATGTAAAATTTTAAGTTATTTTAGATCATCAGCTATTGGTCTGCATACTGCACTGCTGCTTGAATGGGTTAAACGCAGAGCACAAATTCCTAGTATGGGTCACCATGTCACTTCACTAAAATAAATTACATATGCAAATCACACAAAATAAAGCATTTCGCTTTATTTTTTGAAACAGGCTGCAATACAATGGTGAAGCCTAAAACCACACATCATGAATGTACAACAAATGTGTCAAATTAACAAATTTTGAACAAAAAAACAAACAGGACACTTCCTTGATGCTGCCCCCTTTGCCACACTTTCTTGCTCTGAGCTAGAAAGAGAAAAAAGTTTTATATTTAGTATGAATAGGCAAGACATTGCAGAGTCTTACTAGCATAGACCTTTTCAGTAAAAGATTGTATATACTAATGACGCATCACCTTTTTTTGGCAAAATACTCATATACTGGTAATTTATCAATACTGTTATTTAAAGATATTAATAGATCACGTTTTTGCATAATGTGCTATGCTGAGACCAGCGGATGTCGGAAGCGTGTCACGCCCTTCTGCTCCGCATTTACGCATGCGTAGAAGTTTCTCATTATTATAAGAAAAGTTAAGTTTCAAGCCAAGGTGGTAATTGAACAAAGAACTGCAAAGCGTTACACGGAGCAGGGCGGGAACAGATTAGTCAGAATTCGCCCTTATCTTAATGCAAACATGCCAACGCGCTGCATGGTCATATACCTCTGAAATAAACAAATTAACCACTAGAACATTCATTCGATGGAGGCACACTGCTTTTAGGCGGACAATCGCGTGCACACTCGTTCCTCCTTTCATACAATAACTTACTTGTACAAACTGGACTTTCATAAGTATTCAAGTAACACGTTTCTAATTGTTGAAGCTAAATTCGTAGCAATTCAGAAATTCAATTTAAAAAAGTTTCTTTCTTGACCACAAACGCAAACACAAACACAAATAAACGAATGTACGTTAAAACGACAAATCTTACCTCTTTTCAGCGTCTTCGTCTCTTTGCGTTTCAGAAAATATCTTCATCTAACACTACAAACAAGTGTTTATTAATTTCAAAACCTCAAAATCGAATATTTTGCTTAGTTTATTGAAAGTTAAGCTTTCCTCTTTCCACCGTCTTCACATGTGCGTCACAAAATGGCTCCAGTTTTTTCCAGATTTGCATATCACGTGGCTCACAGTCAAACTTAAAATATTATGTTATAATTACTTAGTTTTGATGCAATTTTAATACTAGTTGACGTGACTTATGTTTTTTCATTATATTTATGCATACATTTAGGTTCACCTTGTAACTTATATATTTATGTTACAGACACTATATATGCTAAGTAGAGGTTGGAAAGTTAAAATTACTTTGTTATTTGTGTTTAGTTTATTTATTTTTAAAAGTAATGGTTGTTCAGCCAACGAATCGTTTTTTAGAGTGTAGCGCTCGGACTTTACTTGTCTGACTGAAAAATCTTTCTGGGTTTTTATTTAGGAATAAGACTGAGTTTAGCTAAAATGCTCTCCACTTGCTAAGGATTAGCGCTGAAAGACACGGAGCGGGGGGCACGGTGGCTTAGTGGTTAGCATGTTCGCCTCACACCTCCAGGGTCGGGGTTTGATTCCTGCCTCCACCTTGTGTGTGTGGAGTTTGCATGTTCTCCCTAACCCTAAGGTTGACTCCTAACCCTAAGGTTGTGGGTTCGAATCTCGGGCCGGCAAAATACCACGACTGAGGTGCCCTTGAGCAAGGCACTAAAACCCCCCAACTGCTCGCCGGGCGCCGCAGCATAAATGGCTGCCCACTGCTCCGGGTGTGTGTTCACGGTGTGTGTGTGTTCACTGCTGTGTGTGTGTGTGCACTTTGGATGGGTTAAATGCAGAGAACGAATTGTGAGTATGGGTCACCGTACTTAGCCGTACGTCACGTCACTTTCTAGTTGCATTTTTACCAGCTCGTTGTCCTATGCAATCAATTATGAACATTTTCAAGACTGTTTTTAAACCAGATTGTTAGACATATATTATCTGTATACCAGCCCTAGTCACATTGCACAGTTTTATCGAGGTCAGAACAGGATTAGAAAACGCGCATGCAGGATGGGGGGGATGGAGGAATGGAAAAAAGAGTATTTTTGTAACCCTCCCACTAAAAGAAGCCAGTTGCTTTGTTGGTAAAGACATTCGCATATAACAATGGAAGAAATTACACTATATCTGAAAGTCTTCTCAGTCCGTTTTTGAGTAATATTAAGAAAAATATGTTATAGAAGGATGTGAACTCCAGAAATGACATGAAACCTAGTTGCTACATATTTCTTGTGCTACATATTTCTTGTTTCTTACAATGCAATAAGTAGGGACACAAATTAAAGATTGGGGTTAAAATGTAAACATCACAAACCTCAACACATTAGCTAGGTACCTATACAGCCATCTGTCTTCCCTAGATAGCAATAAGCTAGTTGGCAAACTGCAGCTAACTGTTATGCAGGTTAAAATGGTGGGCACAACGCTAAAAGATTAGCACAACGCTAGTCATGTAATTCCGACCAGCTCTGTAAAAAAGAACCTAGTGACTAGCTGGCTAGCAAAATTCCAGCTAATGGCATCAGCAGCAACATATATTCATCAATCAATGAGAATTTATATAGTCTGCAGTAGAGCTGTAATAAATAAATGTAACATGTCTCAACTCAACGGGATCGAACCTTTTCTCTGCCACTAACCCGTCCTTCTTTACGACTAGCTCTCCGCTCACATTTGTCTCTTTTAGAGCGCAAAAGTTCAGAAGAATGTTAAAGAAAAAGAATAAATGTTCGAAGAAGAACAGAAGGCGATGGGGTTGAGGGGTCTTCTCTAATCCTCCCTAATTGCTTTAGGCTCGTGTCAGTTTGATGGTAAGGAGATTGAGGTACTTTCAGGGTCATCGCCTAAAATAAATCCCGCCGCCACCACCACACAGGACACACAGGAGCTCGGACGTATCTGCTTTATCCTGGTCAGGTTAGGGAGCTGTACAATGGAGCAAAAATGTATTTAGTCAGCCACCAATTGTGCAAGTTCTCCCACTTAAAAAGATGAGAGAGGCCTGTAATTGTCATCATAGGTACACATCAACTATGAGAGACAGAATCCAGGAAATTACATTGTAGGATTTTTAATGAATTATTTGGTAAATTCTTCGGTAAAATAAGTATTTGGTTACCTACAAAAAAGCAAGATTTCTGACTTTCACAGACCTGTAACTTCTTCTTTAAGAGTCTGCTCTGTCCTCCACTCGTTACCTGTATTATTGGCACCTGTTTGAACTCGTTATCAGTATAAAAGTCACCTGTCCACAACCTCAAACAATCAGACTCCAAACTCCACTATGGCCGAGACCAAAGAGCTGTCAAAGGACACCAGAAACAACATTGTTGACCTGCACCAGGCTGGGAAGACTGAATCTGCAATAGATAAGCAGCTTGGTGTGAAAAATCCCAGAACCACACAGGGTTTGTGTACCAGCTTGTGTTTGGTGAAGTGGGAAGAAACCAGCAGGAGCTTTAGATCATTTTCATTCATTCATTCATTTTCTACCGCTTATCCGAACTACCTCGGGTCACAGGGAGCCTGTGCCTATCTCAGGCGTCATCGGGCATCAAGGCAGGATACACCCTGGACGGAGTGCCAACCCATCACAGGGCACACACACTCTCATTCACTCACACACTCACACACTACGGACAATTTTCCAGAGATGCCAATCAACCTACCATGCATGTCTTTGGACCAGGGGAGGAAACCGGAGTACCCGGAGGAAACCCCCGAGGCACGGGGAGAACATGCAAACTCCACACACACAAGGTGGAGGCGGGAATCGAACCCACAACCCTGGAGGTGTGAGGCAAACGTGCTAACCACTAAGCCACCGTGCCCCCCAATTCCTAGACCTTTGGTTAGTTAAATAATCTACAGAGTGTTTCATGTTTCTGGTTTTATATGCCTTTTTCTAGTCTAGTCTGTATCTCAGTCTGATCTTGTGTAACAAGATCTTATATGTATTGAGATTATAAAATAGCAGTGAATGCCTCCAATCCGAAAGAGAAAGATCCACCGGAGCCACTGTAGCAACAAATCAGTTTTAATAACAGCTACATAAAGTTATACTGAATGTTTTATAATTGAACAGTTGATAAATATTAGCAAACTAAAAGCACAACACAATCATTTTACAGCGTTCTAAAGAGAAAATCAAACAAGTAGAAAGAAAATAGAAAGACAGAAACATGGCTGGGCAGAGACTCGACTAAGACTCGGCTCTCTGATCGTGTGTGTGTGTGTGTGTGTGTGTGTGTGTGTGGAAATAAATCTGTGAACGTATGTGAGGTAAGTTCTTAATCATGATGAGTGCTCAAGAGTGTCAACCAATCACAGAAAAGCAGCTACCATCTCTTTCAAAATGGATGGCCTCTCGAATCAGTTCTCAAGTCTACCTGGAGAATTCTCAGCAATTGCAGCTTGTATCTTCTTCCCTCATGTTCCAGCTTCTCCTTCTGTTCCTGAACTATACTGAACATTACAACACCTGGAACTTGTGATCGAGGCAGTCGACGGTGTTGAATCCGAGCTTCCAGGCCTGCTGGTCCTTGTAGTCGAGGCAGTCGAAGCCGAGCGAGGCGGAGACACCGTAGCCCTGGGAGGCAAGTGAGGGTGATTGGCTCAGCGAGGTGCCTACAGAGGGCACAGCAAGGGGTGAAAGGGCTCCCTGAGAGGTAACAGGTGAAAGGTAAGGGCCACAGTCGAAGTACGGCGACGTGCTGAAGCCTGTACCGTAGGATGATGACACTGGCCCGTAGCTCATGGCATACGGACGCTGCATGCATGCGGTACCCGAACCACACAGTGGGTCAGGGAGCGGTGACAAAGAGCCTGGGCTCCATACAGACACTGGTGCCGCACCTAGGGTTAATGGTGGAAGAGGAGCAGGTGGAGCCACTGAGATGTTGGACGGATCGGAGGGCATCTCTGGGGGAGGAGGCGTGGCCTTTTTCTTGGGAGGGCGAGGCTTGGGTTGGCCACTTGACTGCTGTTGTTGCTGTTGACGGCATTTGGCCCGACGGTTCTTGAACCAGACCTACAAGATTAAGACATTGGGAACCAGAAAGACAATTTAGAGAGGGAGGAAGTAATAATAAAGAATAGTGATCAATGATCAAAAAAGGTCGAAAATATTAGAAAGCAGGTCAGCTGTGTGATTCATCTACAGTAATAAACACTAATCAACAAATAAATATTTTTCTATTACAGGCACAAAAAAAGGGCATAGCACACATCTTTCACGAAAATATACAGTAGACTTCAGCGCCCCCTGGAAGGGGCCCACAGGCATTACCTATATGTTTCTCATTGCACACAGGTATGTCTCATGATTTCATGTTTACACACCAGTACATTGTCTTACCTGTACTCAGAAAAAACTCACCTGTACCTTGCAGTGCTTTGTCTGTATCTGTTACTCCTAGCGTCTTCTTGTACCTGTGTCTCTACATTTTACGGGACTATCCTCATGGAACTCTCTCTGGAATTTGGACCTTTAAAGGGTCCCCTAGAACCGAAATGGCACCTTTTCTTCCATACTGTAAGCATGTGTGTAATATTTGTACCCAAATAGAGTCCAGCTAAGTTACACCTGTACCTTTTAGGTCAGGTCTGATCTTTTTCTTGCACTTTCCTTCTGTACTGATGTAGATCTCATCTACACCTCGCAGTGTCCTGTGTATCAATGTGTCTCACCTGTACACCAGTGTCTCATTCATACTCCGTTATATTCTGCCCACAGTCTGCAGTGTGAGTTTGTCATCATCTCTCTGCTCATTCATTGTGCCACATCTGGGCTAAAACTGGCTTCACCTGCACATCTGTATCACACCTGACCTGATAACAGTCTCACCTGTACTCTGGACTCAGGCAGGTTGATTTTGAGAGCCACCTCCTCTCTCATGAAGATGTCTGGATAGCGCGTCTTCGTGAACAGAGCTTCTAAAATGTCCAGCTGAGTGCGGGTGAAGGTGGTTCGCTCTCTACGCTGCTTTCTCGGAGTTGCTAAAGACAAAACGCACATTCGTTGTCTTCATAAATACTTATTCCGATAGTGGATAACATCATCAGACTAGACAATTATGTTGTTTTGATATGCTTTGTAAAAAAAAAAAACAATTTAGTTTATTATAAGCTCTATAAGTTTTATTCTAAAACAGCTGAAATTAGACTAATGAAATATTATCAAATCTACATTTAGCTCTATAAATGATTACGTCTCTATATATGCATGAAATGCTCATCTTGTTCCGTATCAACCTACGCTGATCTTCTAAAATTGCCCCAGATGGTTGAGATGTAAAACCATGCAATATATTTAACGTAAAAAGAACTAAACAAAGAAATAAAATATTAAAGTGCCTGCAAAAGCAACCAAGTAGTATTTCGTCAATGAGCTAAATATTTGTGTCTAAACACACGAAAACTGAATCAGAATCGAATATTTGAGGTGAAAACTATTTTGTTTTCTTAACAAGACAATAATAAATATATAATACAAATCTTTAAGAATAAAAAATAGCCCATAATTTTTGGGTTCCACCGTAATAGATGATAACAGCCTACAGCTCACAGCCTCACTGACAAAAGAGCTTTTTTCCTGCTAAATGATGGCACAAATTTCATTTCGTTTCTATTGTTTATTTGCGTTGTCTTTATCCTCTCGTCTAGTGTTTATCTCTACTGATTAATTTCATCCACAAAAAATAAAACAATAAATTCCATAATTCCATTCGTGTTATAATTTAAATTTGTACAACAATAATCAGCAGTAACAGTCCGAGCTGAAATGATTTATAAACCTGATATTTCTTATGCAATTCTGTTGTTTTGTGACCAAACGATAACTATAATTATTACAATAATAACTGTACTATAATATTTTTATTATTAATAATAATATTAATTTGCCAGCTGTGTTAGAAAGTAATAATCCGGAGAAAAAGCAGAATCGAAAAATATTGTAATTAGATGAAAATGGCTTTGGATAAATGACATCATAAAACGTGTTAAAGTGTAACAGAAGAATAGAGAATACGTTACTATATTATACTATATTATACTATACTATACTATACTATATTATATTATATTATATTATATTATATTAT